>NW_012107508.1:102923-145318 GCF_000951045.1 Mandrillus leucophaeus
TGTTTCTTGTGGCCCCGATCCCCTATATCCCCTTCCTTTTTCTGTGCTGCTTTTCGGTCTGATATCCGCTAAGAAAGAAAACAACAATGCTTGATAGAACAGTGAGTACATTATCACAGAACTGCCTCTGAGTAGGCAAGCGAAGAGCCCTGACAGGTGCCAGGGTGCTGTGACACCTTCCTAGGTGGTTCAGACCCTCGTGTCCTCAGTCCTGCTCACTCTTGTAGATGGCCATTAGCATTTGTGGTTTCGCCTCTTTGCAGAGACCCCTGAGATCTGTAGTACATGGTGACAGTGACTCTGCTGAGGCACACATCTGGATGAAAGTAGCGGGAAGTGAGGTGCTCAGCTGCTGAGGAAGCCAGGTCCTGCCACACAGCCAGGGGAGGTGGTTGTCCTCTGTTCTTTGTCCTGTGTACGTTCAGTGGAGAAAAGCACAGAGTGGTATGTTTGAATCTGGGGATGTGTGAAGATCTCGGTATGCTTCATGGAAAAGGTTTGGGGATGTAAGCCCTTAGAATGCCCAGGGTCTAACGTACTGCGTCCTCTATCCTAAAAGCCCCAGTGTGCTTCCTCCTGGGCTTTTATTATGTTGAGCTGGAGACAAAAAGTATGAGAAATTGAAAGTGAAAGTTTACAGTTTTAACCTAAGAGTTCTGTCATATCGCCATCTCATCACTGTGACCAAAGTTTTAAATTTTGTATTTTTTTATTAATTTTGGTCCTTTTCTTAACGATTTTACTTTCTGTGTAATTTCTGGGAGTTTTAATTTTGCTTTTGCTCAGAACACTTTATGTCCAGTTGTCACATAGAGTTAAATATCTACAGGTGAAAAAAAAAAACCACCATAGATGAGTGACAAAATTACATCTGACAAATAAGCTACTGTCACAATTTCTTAAGCTCATGTTGTAGATGCATTGGAGTGAGAAAGTGAGAGTATCATGTAGCAGGTTCTTCTGCAAGCTGAGAATGGACACATTTATGTCTGTGGGTCATTTCTAGTTTTCTTTCAGGGTGGAGCTAGATAATGGCCTCACCCCCTCCCTCCCTCCTTCCTTCCCTCCCTCTCTGTCTCCCTCCCTCTCTCCCTCTCTCCCTCTCTCCCTCCTTCCCTCTCTCCCTTTCTCCCTTCTGCCCTTCCTTCTTCTTAGTTCCTTATCTTAAAGAAGTTCTTATCAATAATTAGATGAGGGGATAGAGATATCTGTTTAAAGATGTTTACTGCAGCATCATTTGTAATAGGAAACAAAGGAGAAGGCAACCAACTTGTACAACAGTAAATACCCCATTACCTCATGATCACGTAGACCTGTCTCTATTGACTTCGAAGGTTGTGCATAATATATTAAATTTAAAAATAGTACCTTTGTATGGGGGCGGGGAGAGAGAGAGAGAGAGAGAGAGAGAGAGAGTGTGTGTGTGTGTGTGTGTGTCTTGAGTCAGCAAGAGCAAATACTAGCATGGCTAGTTAGTAAAAATAGAAAGCATCAGTAGAAGTATTCAGTGAATTCAGGAGAGTGCCTGTAGATCTCCAAGATCCACTTAAGAGATGAACAGAATAGAAAGCCACAGGATTTACATGGCTGTACCCACTGCAGGGAGAGCACAAGGCCAGCTGGAGTCTGACAGGCAGAGTGTGCACCCGCTGAGTGAAGCCATCCAGCACAGACCCCACTCACTCCCTGTTGTCTTGGCAACAGGGCTCTGGCCCCATGCTGATGACATTAAAAGGAGGAAGCCCACCTTGAAATGAAGTGAATACTGATCAGAGGCAGAGCCCTGTCACGTACTAGCAGCCTCACCTTGCGAGAGGGAAGAAAGAGGTTGATCTAAAAGAGGCTACAAGGGCAGAATCTGAATCCTGTACACGAGGGTGAAATAGGGCAGGCACCTGGGAGAGAGCTCTGGGACTCCCTCACCATCCTAACCTCACTACCATCCTGCCCTCCTGCCAGTGTGGCTGCCACACACACTGCAGATGCACTGTGCCTCAGAGCCATAGCTCAGGGGTGGGTTCAGGTGGGAGAGGATGGGAAGGTGGGTGGGATGCGTGGCCCCTCTCTAGGATTTACCTGGCTGGAGCTTCGGCATCACCTCTTGCCTTTCTTTGCCTTTCTCTTTTCCCTGTGTCATCTGAGGGGCTGGACTCCACTGGCCAGGGGTCTGCCTGTCCACACCAGCCCTAGGTATCTACCAGAGGGTGGGGCAGCTCTTGTGGGATGTCCAGATGCCTGAGAGTGCAGGTCCCACCCTGGGCCACATTCTCTCTTTCCTTGAGGTGGCCTCCCCAAAGCCCCTCACCTGCCTGGCTGTCTCTTTTGAGCCTTTACAGAGAAGGCAGACAACCCACCCACCCTCAAGGACAGCTTGCTGGTTTGGTGGCCTCAGTAGGTTGCAGACCTTTGAGACACAGGAAACTTATTTGCTCCTCTGGGGAGAGAGAACAATGTCCTTGGGCCTTAGTGACCATCCATCACCATTCCCACCAGAGCAGGGACAGAAGCACATGTTTAGCCTCTGGCAGGGCACATGGATACTTAAATACACTAAAATATTCCTTGGGGTTCTCTGGGTGGTAGGATGTATGGGTGATTTTCCTTTTCTTTTTATACTTTAGTGTTGAATGGCTATTTTAGGATGAATTCGTGTTTTTATGAAGCCTGAAGATCCCTTTTTATTTTGAAAAAAGAAAATGTGTTCATCTCTTCTTTAGTGTTGAAATTGAAAACCTGTTTCCAGGTACATTGTGTTCTTAGCCTGAACCCATGGACTTCTGCGTTGTCCCATGGGGTTTCAGGGGTCCAGTAAACCCCCAGAAGTCAAATTCACAAGACTGTATTTAAGGTACTCTTTCAGAGATAAGGATCAATAGTTTTTATCAGATTCTCAAAGATCAGGGTCATAACCTTCATGACCCAAAAAGGTTGAGGAGACAGGTTCTTTTCATGGTTCTTTTTGGAGGCCTGTCCTGGAAATCTCTTATTTCTAGCTTCTGTCTTGATGTGGAGTCTGATGTTGGCATCATCTAATCCAATGGCCCTGTTAGGGTAAGGCCAATTACCAGCAGCTCCCAGAAGAGTGTGGGGTTTCCCCAACCCTCTGAGAGGCTGCAACTGGGGCTCAAGCCAAGGCCACAGGGGAGCCCCCCCATGCCCTAGCAATGGGTGGACTTAGGTCCCGGAGGCAAATGTCAGAGGAAAGGGTCAGGGAGGGAGGAGATAGAGCTTGCAAATAGCCCAGGGAGCAGAGCTCCAGGCTGATAGGATATGCCCAGCCCTGAATTCTGCTGGAGTTCTCCGGCTCCCTGAATGCTACCAGGCGTATCAGAAGCACTTAATAAATTCTTACCTAATGTGGTTCACCATGAGGCAACATTAAGAATGAGGAAAACAAGAAAGGTTGGTGTATTGCGGCTCAAAGTGGATAGATCAAAATGGGAAAAGCGGATTCAACTGTTTGATCAATCTCATTTATATAAAACCAAGTGTCTCAAAGTCTACGAATGTGGGCTTGACTTCTCCCATTTCACCTGTATAACATGATTCCCACTCCGGCCTTTAAAAGCAGATGATGAGAGGCAGATAACAACTGTGGGCTCTTCGTTGTGGTTCTGGTTTTCATTTGACAGTTACAGTGCACTTTTAAAATTCAGTACAGGTTAGAGACAGGGTGGACATTTAAGATAATTTAGTGGGTTGAGGAGCACTAAGGGGATTGTGGGAATTGACAGAGCGAGTCATTATTCCTTGGCAGACCAGTGAAGGAGAGAGAGAATTCAAGAGACTTTCGGTTTATTTGGGGGAGAAAATTGGAGAAATTAGGTGGCAGGACTGGGGGTGTTTTAGCTTATGAGAAGGCACTATCTCAGATAAGCTGAATGTATTTAAGGGAGCCAGAAAAGCTGCTAAAATTGGAGTGGCCGAGAGGAGAAGGGAGATTGGCTGGTTGTGCTTTTGTGAAGGGGTGGACTCAAGGGTTTAATATCCCTTCCAGATCCCAAGTTGAAGGGAGTGCCTTTTAAGAGCCTGCAAGAAAACAGGAATAATCACATCCAGGGGATGGATGCAGAAAATAGCATTCATTCTTCATTCACTTATAAGATGGGGTCTCACTCTGTCACCCAGGCTGGAATGCAGTAGTGTGATCGGGGCGCTCTACAGCCCCAAATTCCTGAGCTCAAGCGATCCTCCTGCCTCAGTCCCCCGAGTAGCTGGAACTCTAGGCATGCACCACCATGTCCCGCTCACTTTTTTAAAAATTGAAAATAGCATTTATTGATTCCTTACCAGAATCCATTCACAGGTGGTATCTCATCATCATCGTTACCACCCTGATCTGTAGGTATCATCAGCTTCATTTGACAGATGAAAGAAATGAGGCACAGAGAGCAGGGATACTTGCCCCAGGTCACACAGCTAGGAGGTAACAGAGCCAGGGCATGAACTCACATCTTTGTAATACTATAGCTCATTTGCAGCCCCCAGCCCCAGGCTACCTCCCTGCATTCAGAACCATGGTAGCAGGGGCAACTGAGGACGGACTTCAGTGGAGTTCCAAGGAAAAAGTGACTATAATCTCCTAAGGAAGTGACTAGCCCAGTGCTGAAGTCCCAAAAAGGACAAGGCAGACCCTGGAGCTAGGAAGGTAGAAAACAGATAGTGGAGCTGGACCTTGGCCCCGAGAGGTTCTTTGCTGGTGTTGTCAGTGGGGTGACTTGTGTGGCAGGTGAGCCCACAGCAATGGAGACAGAGCTGAGCCAACACTTTAGCCTCATCATGCTCACATTTCCTGGGAAACTCTGGGTCCCTGATACCCAGCTGTAATCTGCCAGGTGTCTGTGTAATCAGGTGATTTGGCTGTCACACAGCATGAGGATGGCAGGAGGGAGGGGTTTGGAAGCCATCTGAGTGCCACTGCAGAAGTGTCTTCCACATGGGACAGCCTGTCTTTCCCGGAAAAGTCCCGTATTGGCACAGCTGCCTAGAGTCAGATCCCCATCCCTGGGCTGGTTAGCACGGTGGAGACATGGTCCTGGAGGAGCAGCATGACACCCCCCACCGGGCCATGGGGTTGGCATGAGAAGAGGAGCTGCTCCCAAAGGAGGATAGGTCTGTCTCCACAGAAGGAAGTGGGAAGAGATGAGCTGACCTAGGGATGGGGCCCTTCCTTGTGCTCCATTAAAGTCAGTTTCAAGGCACCTGTGAGGAGCTTGCATACAGCAGTTTCCTAAAGCACGAAGAAGGCCACGTATGCAGGTAGATTTCTGTCCTCGGCCCTATTCCAGAGCCTTGGTATAGGGAGGTGACCTGGAGATCAGGGAGGTTGGCTTGGCACCCTATGGGAAAGAAACTGGTGTGTCCTTGTGCAAGTCAAAGTAACTCCCAGATAATGAGCTGGCAGCAGATGCTTGGCTGTAACTTTATCTGCTGCCCCTATGGGTTGTTGAGTTTCAGGGATAACTAAGGTGCCCTGAGGTTCAAAGGCCAGACAGGGGCTTGTGGCCTAGCAACCTGTGCTCTTATGATCTGACTCTGACCCTGACCTTTTCCCTCCTTTTTTCTGTTCCATGGGGACCATCAATGGAATAAACAAAAATCAAAATGAGCAAATCATCGTTAGATGAAACATGTCTCTAGACAAGTTTCTAGTGTTGGCTGCTAACCAAAGTCTAATTGATTAGGTCATGTTTTGCTTAAAGCTGTTATTGACCCTTCCTGGGCTCTCTAGAGGGACAGAACTCATGGGCTCTCTAGAGGCATATATATACATATGTGTGTGTGTGTATATATATATATATATGGGAGTTTATTAAGTATTAACTCACATGATCACAAGGTCCCACAATAGGCCATCTGTAGGCTGGGGAGCAAGGAGAGCCAGGCCGGTTCCAAAACTGAAGAACTTGGAGTCCGATGTTCAAAGGCAGGATGCATCCAGCACAGGAGAAAGATGTAGGTGGGAGGCTAGGCCAGCCTCTCTATTCATATTTTTCTGCCTGCTTATATTCCAGCTGCATTGGCAGCTGGTTAGACTGTGCCCACCCAGATGAAGGGTGGGTCTGCCTTCCCCAGCCCACTGACCCAAACGTTAATCTCCTTTGGCAACACCCTCACAGGCACACCAAGGAGCAATACTTTGTATTCTTCAACCCAATCAAGTTGACGCCCAGTATTAGCCATCATCTCTGGTAACTTCCCAATATTTCCTTTGTATCCATATCTTCACTGCATCATTTCCATACCTGCACGCCCCAACCAGCAACCAGGCAGTGCAGGGGGCCCCGTGACTGAGAAGGCTATTTTCTTATGGTCCATGTGCTTTCTCCCCCACTTTTCTTATTCCATGTCTGACTGTCCCCCACAACTGGATTGTAAACCCGGTGAGGGCAGAGACCTTGTCCATTTTATTCTCTGAAGAATCCCCAGTATGTGCTGCATGCATGTTGGATGGCCGGATGGACAAATGCATGAATACGGAGCTTAGTGGGTGAGCAGGCCTGGGCTTACAGGCTGTAGGACTTTGGGTAACTCCCTTGACCTGCCTCTGCCTGAGGTCTACTATCTGGCTGATGGATACAACTCTAGGTTGAGATCCAAAGCTGGGAAAAGCAGAGAGAGGATCAGTTTGGCTTGCATCCTAGCTATAGCTATGGGACTGTTTACTAGTAATACACACGGAGTCATCCACTGTGCGTTTGGGAGATGGGGTGGGGAAGGGTAGTGGGAAGGGAGCCTGCATGGGATAGCATCTGGTTGTTTTACTCATGATTCTAAGAAATTTGTTGGTTGCTTTTGAGAGGGAGGGTCCCAAGGAGATGCTTTAGAGGTCATGTTCTATGTTCTCTGCCATTTCTTTGAAATTGCGACCTTATCGGCATCTTTACACATGAGGGTTGTAGATGTGTGGACAGGATGAAAGTGATCGTAGATGAGATGAGCAGAGAACGCCACCATAAAAGAGAGGCTCATTTCCAAAGGTAGCTTATGGAAATGTGCCCTCCTACTTGGTAATCACACCACAGAGAAATTGCATGCCTATTGGTACAGAGTTAATCATCAGTAAAGGATATCTCATATCATGTTATTTATGTTGGTCCTGGTGGCACAGTGGCCCCAGGGCACTCATTTAGATTCATGGGTTTTCCCACCTACATAAAGAAACTTGTTATCCTTCCATCTATTTATCTGCCCACTATTCTTTCTGACGCCCCCACAGCCTCTTTCTCTTGCCCTGTGACATCTGAGCTGCTGTCATCTGCTTGAGGTCAGCAGAGTTTCTAATTGTCCCACAGGCCAGCTAGAGGCACGGGGGGCCTGGGCAGAGCCTGCTGGGAGGAGCAGTGTCCTGGAGCAGTGTCTACCCCAGCCCCTGGGTCTGTCCCTCAGCTCCCTTTATCTGGATGATCAGGGCAAGCCTCAAGAGCTGATGTGGTGAGTGGCACCACACCAGGGCAGAGGTGGCCTGCAGCCTGGGGTCTGCTCCTCCAGGCCCCTTCCCAGCCTTCCTTCTGGAGCCCAGCCTGTACATCGACCCTGGTGAGGCCATCCTGACCAGGCCTTACGGGACCCGAGGCATGTCCTGAGCCAGCTTGCTGACCCTCATCTGCTGTGTTTGGCTGTGCTTCACAGCCTCCCCTCTGCTCCTCTCCTCTTCCCCTCCACACAGCCAGCTTCATCAGCCTTTCAGGCCCAGCTAGGTGTCTCTTCTGGGAAGCCTGTCTTGGATGCCCCTCACCCCAGACTGGCTCAGCAACCCTCAGTGCTCCACATGAGGAGTCCATGAGATATTTCCTCAAAAGCATGGAGCACAGCATCTGGCCCAGTTCAGCAGGTATTTTTGGAAGACCTATCCTCTGTCAGTCAGCAGGGGACATAAATGTGAAAGAGGCACAGTCCCAGCCCTTGATGGCAGGGTGACAAACTGGGACACTCCTGCTTGCATATGCTATGCTGTGAGCCATGGCGGCAGCAGGAACTGGGTAGGCTCATAGAAGAGGGATATGGGAACTATCTGGGGATTCAGGGTGGGCTTCCTGGAGGAGGTGATCCCTAGGACCAGTTACAGTGTTGGCCAGATTTCAGGAGCAGAGGGTGAGGGTAGAGTTACCAGCAAACAGCGGAGCATAGGTGAGAAACATCCTGTGGGGTGGGGCGACTCAGAGCAACTCAGAACAGTGAGAACCAGGTTGGGATTGGGGTCAAGATGGAACTGGGGTCAAGACTTCTCCTCACAGCTTCTATGGGTCAGGACCTGTTTTGAATGCCTGGTATTGGGAGAGCCCCTTGTGGACTGATGCCATGTCCTGGTGACTCAGGGAGGCACAGATAGTACAGGGTGATCTCACATTCTGAACTAGTGGACGAGGTTGACAGACCCAGATACCAGAGGAAGCAGCAGATAAAATCTTTCTGGATGGAAGGTCTCATTCTGATCTTTATCTGTGGTTTTCAAACCACTGCTTCTTTGGGTCATGGGTGTGTCGTTTGCACCCGACCACCATGGTTCCCAAGTGGCAGCCACAACAGGCCTCACCCCTGGTGCTTACAGATGAACTAGCAAACTGTGGGCACTCTAGGACACCCACTGTCCTCACCTGTGCCCCTCCATTTCTGTGTCACTCATATTATCCTGTCTCCTTAGCTGCTTCTCTCCCTGGCCCAGACCGTAAGGAAGTGTGCCCACAGGCATGGCCAAGGGGCCAGGACTTGGTATATTTCACAAAAGAGCAGAATCAAGGACTGAGCCAGCCAGAAGGGCCAGGTCCCTAAGAGACGGCCTTAGCACTTTTCTATATTTCCATGCTCTTATGCTAATCTCCCTGTAGTGAATTCCCTCTGAACACCTGGACTGTGTTAGTCATCCTAGCACCTTCCAACTACTGGAAAGAAAGTGGCTCTAGGAGCAACCAAAGGGCTAATGTTGGGTGGGTGAATCACCAGTTCTGTATCTCTCTGATTGTTGTTTTGGTAACACAAGTAATGATGGGAAATATGTTCACTGTAAAAAAAAAAAAAAATGCATACCTAGACAGCATAGAAATACAGAAATATATATTTCTATACATATAGAATACATTAATATGTGCTTACTATAAATATATATAGTCATGTACCACATAAAGACTTCCATCAACAACAGAACACATATATGACAGTGGTGCCATATTATAATACCATATTTTTACTGTATTCTTTCTATGTTGAGACATGTTTAGATACACACGTACTTACCATTGTGTTACAACTGCCTACAACATTCAGTGTGGTAACAGGCTGTTCAGGTTTGTAACCTAGGAGCAGCAGGCTGTTCCAAATAGCCTAGGTGTGTAGAAAGCTCTACCAGCTAGGTTTGTGTAAGTACACTCTATGATGCTTACACTATGACAAAATTGCCTAAGGACCATTTCTCAGTGCATCCCCATTGTTACGCAACTCCTGACTGTACGTATGTGTGTGTGTGAATATATGAAACAAGTAAAAATACTTTCTCACGCCCCATTCCATCCTTCCCCAGCAGAAAACCACTGCTGTGTTATGGTGGGTAACCTTCTAGACATTTTTTCTGTGCATTTACGTAATAAACCAATCACTGTATATTTATGCATTTATGGTTTTTTTTTTTTTCTTTACACGAAGATTATATCAGTAGCCAGTGACTTGGTGTATTCACTTCACTTAATTTATCTTTGATTCTTTTCCCTTCTTTTTAACTGGGCTAGAACGTTCCACAGCAGGGACATAACATTCTGTTCTGCTAGAAATGGATATTTAGGTTATTTCCCTTTTTTGTTATTACAAACAGCACTGCAGGGAATCTCTTTGGCCATACATTTACATTTGTGTGTGTGGGCATCGCTATCTTTATACATACAGAATGGATTCCAAGGCACAGAATAGTACACAAAATGGAATAGTACACATATTCCATTTTGATGGCTACTGCCAAACACTCCTGAAAGGCGCCAATTTCCACCCTCCCCTACGACGTTTGGAAGCGTCAGGTTCTCACACCCTTCCCAATATTGAGTGTTATCATTAAAATATGATTTGCCGGTTTGATGAGGAAAAATTATTAATATAGTCTACTGTTTGATTTCTGTTTCTTTAATCATGAATAAACTTAATTATGAAAAATAATACCACATTGTTTTATATTTATCTAATCTTAAGCATCTCTTCATGTGTTTATTGGCCATTAGTATTTATTTTTCTGCAATTGGCCTGTTCATATCCTTTAATGATTTTTCAGGTGTAGGGGCTCTTATGGACTTTGGATATTAATCATTTGTTAGGTTAGTTGCTAATATTTTTCTCTCGGTGTGTTGCCTGTCTTTTATCTTTGTTTATGGCATCTGTTTGCCAAAGGGAAGTTTTAAATATTTATGCAGAAGAATTTGTAGAAGTAATTAGGGAATTTACATTGATTTAGGCTGGTGGTTGGTCCCTGTTTTAGCTATTGTTCGTGTGTATGTATAGATATTATGGTGATTAATAAACCTTTTAGAAGTTAAATAGATCTATGAGCACACTTATTTTCATGTATTTCCCTCAATGGGCGGATGCTGAAAGTATGACTATTACTGTGTTGGGAGTTGTAGAGGATCTATGATGCTGTAAACACATTCCCTAGACATGGAGAGATTCGGGACCACTGAGATAGAAGCTGTTCACGAGGGCTAGATGGCTGAGCAGCCCCACATTTCCATTCTTACAGATTAGCATCCAAAAGAAAAAGAGCACCTCTTCTATTGTCTATATGTCACCCATCTCGAGGAAAGGGAGTCCAGTTGCCCCATTACTATCCTTATTGACTCTGGTCACATGTCCACCCCTGTCAGAGGGTAGGGACACCGTGACTGACAGTCCAGCCTGACCACACATTGTGGCAAAGGGTCAGCTCACTAATGGAATGAGGGTGGTAGATGGACAAGCACACAGACTGCAGGACCCACACATGCCACCCCAAGACAGTGGCAGGGAAGCTGGCCTGAAGTCAAGGAGTGAGCGTGAGACAGTCTTTCACCCACCACACATGCCTTGGTCATTGGCTTTCTTCTGTAAAGTGCTCTCATGGGTTAAATGAGTGATTCTGAAGGCCCACAAAGCATAAAGCAGATGATGATAAATGGGGTATGTCAGACACCCACATCTGGCACCTAGCAGGTCTTCAATGAGGGATGACGGTTTTCCTCTTTGTTGTTACTGGAATTGAAGGGCATTAGGAAGAGGTAATCAGGTCCTAAGAAGTTAGTGTGTGAGTTCTTCCTCCAACTGCCCTGAGTGAGGCCCCTTTGCTTGGGAGGCCCCCCTGGTGTTGAGTAGATGGCAAGGAGAGGGTAGTGGCAGTGAGGAAGGGGCAGGACACACTGGGGCTCAGAAGCCCCTCTCGAATGGGAAGCTGACTTCTGCTCCACTGAAGTGTACCCTGATTCTCAGTGCAAGAATAGCTCCTCAAAGTGAAATCCAGCCCTACACTGGGACGTGCAGCTGGCCTGGCGCCCCAGGAACTATGCATCACAACCTGCCTTGCTTCGTTTCAGTCCACCTGATCCCGGTGTCAACAGCTAAGAATGGAGCGAGTAGCAAGAGTCGAAAGAGAATCATGCCCGACCCTGTGACGGAGCCCCCTGTGACAGACCCCGTTTACGAAGCTCTTTTGTACTGCAACATCCCCAGCGTGGCTGAGCGCAGCATGGAAGGTAGGCCTGACTCTGCCACCAGGACAGATACCCCTTTGGGGACTAGTTATTCCAGCAGCATTGCACAGCGGTAAGTAGCAAGATGGCCAGGACCCAAGTGCTGCAGTTGCCACCAGGCTGTGCCCTTGAATGAGTTCCTGGGTCCTTGCATTCTCCTCTATAAAATGGGAGTAACTTGCAGGACTTATGCCTGGGACTGGGGAGGTTTCAGTAACTGCTCTGAACATACCACGTGGCTCACGATCAACCCACCACAAATGTTTGCCATCATCATGATCTTCAGTGAGACAGCAGCAAGGTAGAAAGGTGGCCTTGGCAGGCACTAGCGCAGCACGTTGAGACACTCTGCTTTTCAGGGTAGCCTCTTGGGACTTATGATGTCCACAGGATGTCCTGCTGGGGTCTTGCCATGGAAGTGAGGCAATTTCTACAAGTTTTGCTTTTCTAAAAGTGTACCAGAGCATAGTGTTGAATCCTTATTGATCTCTTTGTGGCCTCCCTTGTCTTATGAAAGATTTAAAGCAGAAATCATTGTTTCTAGTATTTCCGTGGATCTCTCCCTGGTCTGTGCCTGTGAGTGAGGCCACATTAGTAGTCATGCCCACATTTCACCGGCCTCCCGTGGTTTCCAGGAGGTCTGGGACATAATCAGCCTACTCACGTTCCTCTGTCCCGCCTTGTAAGACTGTTCAGTGGCCCCCATCCAGCATGGCAGCCACGGCCCCTTCACTGTGGCTCTGCAACCCCATGGTGGCCCCTGCTGCCTCCTGCTCAGATTCCCGGCACAAACATGGCCAGGTCATCCCCTTGGCCCCCTTCTAAAAGGATTGACACCTATTGAGTGATAACCAGACAATGTGCTTCTCTCTCACAGGTCATGCCCCGCATCATTTTAAGCTGGTCTCAGTGCACGTGTTCATTCGCCACGGAGACAGGTACCCACTGTATGTCATTCCCAAGACAAAGCGACCAGAAATTGACTGCACTCTGGTGGCTAACAGGTAAATTGCACTTTTTCTAAAAGTCATTTTCAAGTATCTGTTATATCCTGTAGGATGGAGAATGACAGGATAGGTGAGTGACCTACACTTGGTGAACCATACTGTTTGCAGGAGCCTGGGCTCAGAGCAGTCCTACATGTGAGTGCCATTTTACAGTTGAAAAGACGGAGGCCCACAGAGGCAAGGACACCTGTTTGAAGCAACACAGCAGATATACTGAGTCCAGGCCAGTCTGCGGCTCACCCTCCCACCCTGATGTTTTTCACTTCAATAAACAGTTGGGACACCGTACAGCGAGCACTGAGTTAACAGTCCTCCGCCCCACTTCACCTGCTCCGTTCAGAGCAGCAGGCAAGCCCCTTAGTGTCCTCTGAGCCTCAGCCTCCTACCTCTGAAAGGGGGATCACAAGGCTCCCCCTGCAAGGTTGGGGCAAGGAGTAAGTGAGATGACACAGACAAATGCACGTTAGCAATTGCCGGGCTATATAAATGTAAGAATTATTTTACCCTTCTAATTTTTCACAGGAGTAGAGGCAGCCTGTTCTTGGTTGAAAGCCCTTAGGATGAAAAATATTTGAACAGAGAGTGGAAATTGTATGGAAATGGCATGGCCCTAAAATTAGAGGCATAGTTAGCAATAAAATGTTGGGCTAGACCTCAGCAAATGTGTCTGGAGGCACATAACATTCTAGCAGAGTTTACTGAATGAGGTCGGGAGATGAAGGAAGTGGGGAAGACGTTATTTTGATGGAATGCTTCTGGGGTGCCAGCCTGCCCCGGGAGGGCGAGCCTGGTGAAGTCATGGATTACCTCACTACAGCCAGGGCTGTTCTTTAAAAGTGACACTTGGCAGCTCGTCTTGCAGGGCCCCTGTCACAGTGATGCCAGGACCCTCTAATGGGGCCATTTTTGGCGCTCCCATTTGAGAGGTTCAGTTCCTAGGGACCAGTTGGCCTGGCTGCCTCTACCCTCATTTTCCTTTGCCTAGTTTTATTTTATTGAACATTCTGTATTTTTAGAAGCCACCTTAAATCCTTTGTGTAAAGAGGGTGGAGTATGCATATTTTGTTACTTAATATCATTTAATTAATGTAATCTTTAAAAACAGTAATAGTTGACTCATCATTATAAACAGGTACTTAAGAGGAAGAGTGAGCAGGAACCCAGGTGAAGGGGACCCTCTCTGGGCTGCTGACTCCCCCAGGACTGTGGGATCTGGGTCACCAGCAATACCTGCTGTCCTCCCAGGTGCTACTTCAGCTTTAAAAATTACTAAAGTTGTGACCCCTAAAAGGTGGTGCGCCCTGGAGCATGCCCATTATTCTAGTCTAGTGAAACGGAATACTGGGGCCAGCAGGCGGGGTGCAGTCAGATGAGCCAAACACTAGCTGGCGGGCCACAAGTTTGTTGCCCCAGGGTTTCCATCCATGATGACACACCCTGTGACTCTCAAAGCCTTTGTAGTAGAAGCTGCCTCTTTGTGAATGCCATGTGCTTTATGAGGAAGGTGCTATTTTAACCCTCATAGTATTACGTTTAGCCAGCATTAAGGTTATCAGTTATTTATATGCCATATTTAGTAAATGCTTTTTTGCATTCATAAATATGAATTAAATATGCTTTTCTACATCCAGGGAAGAGAAAACATTCACTTTGATCAGCATTTATTGCACAAATTTTAGTTTTATGCTTCTATCATGTGTCAGGTACCAGAAGGTAGTACACAAGCAGGCACCTACATGAAGTGAGGGGGCCAGCCCTGTGATGGTCCAGGGGACAGAACGTTCCCGATGGAGTAAGCAGCAAGTGCAGGGGGCCTGAGGCTGGAAGAACTAGGCAGATGTGAGCCACAATAAGACCAGGGTATGGCTGGGCTGGAGCAGTGAGGGAGGGAGTGGGCTTCTGAGGGGTTGCAGAAGAAAGGCCACTCCTTGGGGCTGTCCCTGCCCTCAGGGAGCCCAGCACCTTTGCAGAGACAGGCCCAGTGCCCAGGACACAGCAGCCCTCCGTGAATGGTAGCTGGCACAGATGGCAGCAGTGGTGGCAGCATTAGAGAAAGAAGAGGAAGAAATGGAAGAAGAGCAAGAAGTAGAAATGGAAGTAATTTGGGTGCCATATTAGGGGGCATGAGCCAGAAGAGGGGCAGCCTGACCCAACCTGGGGCAGGGAGGGGACACGGGGTGGCAGATCAGGGAAGGCCACACAGAGAAAGGGGCCAGAAGGGTGTGCAGGAGCAAGTCAGGCAGCAGCTGGTGCTGAATGGGCCCTTGGGCAGTGAGACCAACCCGTGCAGTGTGAGGTGGTGGACAGCTTGGTACGTTGGGGCCCTCAAAGTTAGTTTCACAGGCTTGAGCAGAAAGTTAGTTTCACAGGCTCAAGCGTGGAGTGGAAAACTGGGTGAGAACGAAGTTATCTGAGGCTTTGAATACCCAGCAGGGGAGTGTGTCCAGGCATGAAGGCAGCGAGAGAGGAGAGAGCCGGGGAGTGAAAGGGATGAAAAGGTGAAGGTTTCTGACAGCCATAGTGTGGAAGATGAATTTGAAGCTGGTGGCAGCTAGTGGTGGTATTATTAGGATAGTGATCCAGAGAAGAGACTTCACTCGGAGTCAGAATCCACATCCTTAAAATGCCCCACAAGGCCTAAGTGCCCTTCCTCCACCCCTTACCCGCCTGACCTTGCCCTCTGCTCTCTCGTGCTTGCTCACTCTGCTTCAGCCACGATGCTCCTAGCTCTTCTTTGCACATTCGGGCACCGTATGCTGCCTCAGGGCCTTTGCACAGACTGGTTTCTGTCTCTGGAAGCTTCTTCCCACAGATAGCTTTATGGCCAGTCCTCTTACCTCCTTTAAGTCTTTGCTCAAATGTCACCTTCTCAATAAAACCTACTCAGAACACTCCAGTTAAAATGACAAGGTGCTCCTCCTTCCACCCTGGTCTCCCACAACCCCCTTAGCCTGCTCTTCTCTTTGCCACAGCATCTGTTACTTTCTAACCCAGACAGACAGACAGACACACACACACACACACACACACACACACACACACACACACAGTGTTCACTGTGCATTGTCTGTTTCCCCAGGCTAGAATATAACCTCCCTGAGGGCAGATATTTTTATTTGTTTTTGTTCACTGCTCCTGCATCCCAAGTGCCTAGGACAGTGACTGGCATATGAGTGGTGGGGTGTGATTAAATGTTCGTTGAATGAATAAATGATGGCAGCTGAAACTCAGAAAGTGGCAGCAGAGATGGAGAGTAGATGGGTCTTAGAGAAGGTTACAAGGTGGGATCAATAGGACTTGGTGGCAGGTTGAACATGGGTATGAAAGACAGGCAGGATGGGGCCCAGGTTTCTGACTGGCTGGTGGTGGGACCCCTCCCTGGAGTTAGAGAACACAGAAGGGAGGTATGGGGGAAAGTTAGTACAGGCACTGGTGCTACATTTGAGCTGTCATGAAACATTCAAGAGATAGTTTCTAGTCAGTAGTAGGCTGTATAATTTTTTTTTCTTTTTTTTTGAGATAGAGTCTTGCTCTGTCACTGGGCTGGAGTGCAATGGCGTGATCTCGGCTCACTGCAACCTCTGCCTCCCAGGTTCAAGTGATTCTCCTGCCTCAGCCTTCTGAGTAGCTGGGACTACAGGCACATGCCGCCACGCCCAGCTAATTTTTTTTTTTTTTTTTTTAAGTAGAGGCGAGGTTTTACCATGTTGGCCAGGATGGTCTCCATCTCTTGACCTCATGATCCGCCCTCCTTGGCCTTCCGAAGTGCTGGGATTACAGGTGTGAGCCAGCCTAGCCTATATAATTTTGCAGCTCAGGGGCAATGGTTTGCTGGGAGAGAGGTTTAGTTGAGAATCTTCAGCATGTTGATGGCATTTGAAGCTGTGGGCTTGTATTACAGACAGAACCTGAGAAGTGAGGGATGGGCCAAAACCAGAGTCCTGGGAAACACCAGCCTGTGGTACTCAGAGAGAAAAACGGATTTCAAGGGGGGCTAGGGATGTTGCAAACAGGGAAAAGTCAGGAGAGCAATGTTATGAGAGCTAAGGAAAGCAGGGCAATGCATCACATCAAGTAAGGCCAAAAGGTCCAGAAAGCTAAAGACTAAGAAAAGTACATTGGGCTTATCTTTCCATAACCTCATGTTATTAATATGTAAGATGATAAATTCTTTAATTGGCATGAATTTTAAAAATCTAGTGTGATTCCAGTTTCCAGCTATGTATGCTCTTTTGGATTGTGTTTTCTGGTAACAGTGTCACTGGTCATCTGCCTCCTCTGCTTGCCTTAACATTCTGTGCAGAACTCAGTCATTGCTGAGGTTTTAAATAAACAATGAATTTTCTCATGGGTGTGTAGATTAGCCTTGGGGTTCAGCCTCAAACTTTGTGGCATATATAGATGTGAATAATGCATATAAAATTGAAAATAAGGACTCCAAAGTGAATGACTTGAAGACTTAAAATAGTAACACTTTTGATTCTTCCAGTTTTCATTATGAAAGAAGATTTTCAATGAGCCCACAATAATATGAGTTTTTACTCAAGAAAAAGTAATTTTCATGGATATAATTATGTCTGCATTAGTCAGGGTACACCTATTTTATAAGCTTATTTTGTCACACAGGGACTCATCAATGCATTACCTTAAATAACAAGGAAGTTTAGTTCTTCCTCATGTGAAGGTCTGAAATGTGTGTTCCGGATCATGCTAGTCAGCTCCATCTGGTCATTCAGGGCCCCAGGTTTCTCCAGGTTGTTGCTTCTACCATCCCCTGGGGATGGCTACATGGTTGAACCCTGGTTGTGCCATGCCTAAATAATGGCTGGAAGGAAGGAAGAGAATGTGAAGTGGGCATACTCACGATCAGAAAGCCTAAACCCAGAAGTGGCATACATCTTTCCATTCTATTGGTGAATGTGGCTTTACCTCATTTAAGGACCTCAGAAATAGGATCTAACCAAGTTCTTAAGAAGATAATAGATTTTAGTGTGCAACTAGTACACTAGTCTCATCCACAGTAGCCTTTAGTTTTTATACAGTCATCCCTTGGTATCCACAGAGGATTGGTTCCAGAATCCTCCTTAGAAACCAGAATCTGAGATGCTCAAGTCCCTATGTAAAATGGTGTTGTATTTACATAGGACCTGCGCACATTCTCCCATGTACTTTACATCATCTCTACATTACTTATAATACCAAATACAACGTAAATGTTATATAAATAGTTGTTATACTGTGTTTTTTATTTGTATTATTTTTATTGTTGTATTGTTATTATTGGGTTTTTTCCAAATATTTTTGGATCCACAGTCGAATCTTCCAATGCAGAATCTGAGGAGATGGAGGGCTGACTATATTTTCATCAAAATCTGAATATTTTAACAAACAGTATGGGAACTTATCGTATTCATTTCTATAGATTATGGAAGGCTTGCTATTTTCATGAAGCATCCAAGGATGGGACACTTCACAGTTGAATTCACTCACATATAATTTTGGAACATCTGCTGTGTGCTAAGCGCCCTCTGGGCTCCAGGGATGGAGCAGTGGACCAGGCAGACAGGGCCTGGGTGGTCAGATCCAGGCCCAGGACTTGAGTCACCTGGTCCACTTTCCACTAAAAAGATAGAGCCATTTGTTGTCAAATCTTTTTTTTTTCTTTTTCTTTTTTTTTTTTTATGAGACAGGATCTGTCTTTGTCACCTAGGCTGGAGTACAGTGATATGATCACAGCTCACTGCAGCCTCTGCCTGCTGGACTCATGCGATCTTTCTGCTTTAGCCACCTGAGTGGCTGGGACTATAGGCCTGAGCCACCATGCCTGGCTAGTTTTTGTATTTTTTGTAGAGACATGGTCTCACTATGTCTCAAACTCCTGGCTCCAGACAATCCTCCCACCTCGGCCTCCCAAAATGCTAGGATTACAGGCATGAGCCACTATGCCCGACCTGTTAGCTATTCTTTAAATGAAGTTTTTCTTCCACGAGTCTTCATCTTTGCATGCCAAAAACAAAAACAAACAAACAACAAAAACAGAACAAAACAAAAATAAAAAACATTGGAATGAATACAGTTAGATATAATTAAGCAGTCAGATGCCCTGAAAACCTGGGTCATCTCAGCAAACACTTCCAGTTGTGAAATTCCATTTCTAAAATTGGCAGCAAAGCTTTCTCAGATCCTCAAAAAAATCTCCAGCCTGAAATAATGGCCTGGTGCAGAACATGTGACGCCTGTTGATGGATAGCCTTTGTTACGTGGATTACTCTTGGCAGCCTCATTGTCAGTCTGGACATTTTATTTCCCAGTTTGCAAACATTTATGTGCTTTAGTGTCAGGCAAAATAACATACCCTGTTTTTATGGAAAGGCATAACTCCTTTTAGCCATCCAGGGTGATTTATTAGACTATACTACATGTCTGGATTAGCATTCTCTAATTTAAAAACATATTTTTTAAAAGATTGATTTTTTTTTTTAGCTTTATGTTGTTGATAGATAATAAACTCATTTTGGCAGCCATTTTTAAAGCACTTTCAAAGGTAATTGGGCCTTCAGACAGCAGGAGTTTGCCATAAGAACAGTTTATCTTTGCTTCTTTTTATGCTGTTTCTTACAGAGTTTAGTCATGAACTACTCTATCTGTCCACTTCTCTTCAGCTGGAAAATGTATATACATTCATAGGCTACTTCATTATTCAAAGAAAAGATGTTTATATTCATAGATCATTTCATTATTCAGGGTAATTGTATATTAGTGACTAGAAAGATTTACCACATATACTTTGTGGCAGAAATATAGATACTCTCAGATCTCATATATAAACTTTTTTTGACATTTATTATTACCCTATATTAAATGAGAAGTTGTATGTCCAAAATGTGGAGTGAATTGTAAGAGATCCTGGTTATTTTACTCAGTTAACAATTTTCCTAAAGGAAGATTTTTCAGAGGTCAGAAAAATTAAGGATTATGGGCAACCTTGGTAAAGGATAGGGTAGATTTTCTAGGAGGAAGGGATAGCTTGTGGAAAGTGGTGGAAGTGTTGAAGAATGAGGTGTGTTGTGTGTTGGAGGAAAGCAGGCCTTTGGCTTGGTGTGGCCGGAGCACAGTAGTAGGGTAGAGAGGGCCAGTGAGTATGAGGGCGGGGCCAGAACAGAGTGACAGGCTGTGTGTGGCCCCTTCCAGAAGGTGCTGATAGAGAAGGGTAGTGACTGGTCAGGGTTACCTTTTAAATCAATCCTTCTGGCTGTGGAGAAGGCAAGATTATTAGAGGGGCATGCTTAATCAGCAAGAAGACCAAGAAAGAGCCCATTGCCAGCCAGACAAAAGCTGCCTGAGGCCAGAACCCAGGTAGTAGCTGTGAGTATGAAGGAGAAGGGGATGGAAAAGCACCAGGAGGAAGAATCTGCAAGACATGGGGAGCAGACAACATGTGCAGGGGCAGGGAATGGAGAGCGTGGGACAACGCCCAGTCTAGGCGTGACTGCTGAGTGGGTGTTGGCACCTCCCAGAGAGCGAGCCTGGAAGACGGTGCAGGCTGGGGAGCCGGAAGGTAGACGGCGAAGCTGAATCCCACAGTACTGAGTTCAGCAGAGGTTAGGAACTCCGACCAACCTCACAGAGGGGATTTCATGTGTCAGTGTCAGTGGTCGAGAAATAATGAAATTATAATTGAAAAGTGACACACGTGGGATTTGGCTCGCTGAAGCTGGAAACTGTTTGGACTCCTCTGTAGCACTCTGACCTCTAACTCTCTCTATCGTCTCTCTAGGAAACCATATCACCCAAAACTGGAAGCTTTCGTTAGTCACATGTCAAAAGGATCCGGAGCCTCTTTCGAAAGCCCCTTGAACTCCTTGCCTCTTTACCCAAATCACCCGCTGTGTGAGATGGGAGAGCTCACCCAGACAGGTATGTGTGACAGCCACGTGCTCGGGGGCTCCCCCACCCGCTCTTCTGCTTGCATACCTTCCGAGCAGTTCTCCTCGGCGCGGTGCTGTGCAGCTCAGAGGGGTAAGCAAGGACTGGCTCTGCAAGGAGCTTGGTCACCAGGGCCTCTAAATAAACATCGGAGTTATCAAAACTAAATACAACCTTTCTCCTTCTTACAAAAACAATACGTGTTCATGAAGATAAATTAGGAAAGACAAGTAAAAGGAAGAAAAAATTTAAGCAACCGTAATTCCACCACAGAAATAGGCCCTTAAAAAAAAAAAAAAAAAAAAAGAAATAGGCCCTTAAGAGTAACCCTTCTTCCTGTGCTTATGCGTGTACACATCTTACTAAACACACTGTTTCATAACCCACTTTTCCACTCAACACATTTTGGTAATATTTCCCTATGAATAACTGTTTATCCACAACATCATTTGTGATAGCTCCATATTCCTTCACTCTGGATGGGCAATTGATCATTTATTTAACTAATCTCATGTTCTCAGATGTTTCTAACAAAACGTCTAGTAGGTTTTCATGTACAAGACCTCAGGGAGGAAAATGCGTGGCACATTTCTCCTGCGCGTGGAGTTTGTTTGGCTGAGCTGAGTCCTCACGGAAGCGCAGCTTTCCCTCTGCAGCCCTAGTCAGACCATGTGCAGTCAGTTCACCGTCAGGGTAGGTTGGTGAGTTAACTGTGGAGTCATCTTTGCTGGGAATAGAGGAACAGGTGGTCCTTCAAGAGGTTTCAGTTTTCTGATTCTTCAGTCTGGAACCTGAGAGAACCTTCACTTGGTCACCAGCCTTTATGGGTGAATTGGGAAGACCCATTGGCCATGTTCTGTTCTCATGTTGCATCAGCCTCTTAGGACCTCAGCGGGGATAGGGGGAGGGTCCATGTCCTATAGTTGGCCCTCTTAGGTTTTGCCGTTATTATTGGGGGAATGATATTGGGTGACAGAGTGGAGCAAGCTGAAGCCTCTGGAGGGACTAGCCATGAATAAGGAGTTGTGTCAAAAGCCTTTGGCAATTAGTTCCACATGTATTACTTTAGAACAAGGGTTTTCATCCTAACAGATCCAACACCCTCTTTGATTACACAATTAACTATTTTGCAATCTCCCTCAACTATCATGAAGTGAAATTTAAATATAATATTCCAGCCGGGCATGGTGCCTCGCGCCTGTAATCCCAGCACTTTGGGAGGCTGAGGTAGGAGAATCGTTTGAGCCCAAGGGTTTGAGAGCAGCCTGAGCAACATAGTGGAGCCCCATCTCTACAAACAATTTTTTAAAATTAGCCAAGTATGGTGGCACGTGCCTGTAGTCCCAGCTACTCAGGTGCTGAGGTGGGAGGACCACTTGAGCCCAGGGGAGTTCAAGGCTGGAGTGAACCATGACGATCATGCCGCTGCACTCCAGCCTGAATGACAGAGTGAGGCCTGTCTCAATAAATGAATGAATGAATGAATGAATGAATGAATGAATGAATGTAATCTTTCTATGCAGTTAATTATTTAAAAGTCATACCAGGGTCCCCAGCTATAACAAACAAAAAGAAACTGATTTATTACCTAATTATATGTGTCTCACTATAAATGCCTAAAAACAGCTACACTAGAAAATAGAATGAAATCTTCAAATGCTTGTACATAAATGTGACTCTGACAGCTACAAATGCAGATGATTGATGGATGCTGTATTGGTGACTCTAATACCACATGTTAGGACATGGTTTTTCTGAAATTCTGATCAAAACAAAGTGTAGATGTTCCTTAGTTTATATTGTATTTCTGGAAAATTCAGCCAACGTTAATATTATTCAAAAATGGTTTTGTGTTCCAGACACAAAAAACCAGAATTAGATTCTACAGGCTAAAGTACTCAAATATGTTTTGTACATGATGGAGTGTCTTGTGCTGCATTCAAAAGTTTTGTGGGACAGAGACATGTGTCCTTTCTGGAGACTATCTAGGCCCCAGCCCCCACCCATTAGGTGCCAAGAATGCCCTTCCCCATATTATTGTGATAACTCCACCCCCAAGCCCTGTCTGAAGGCAGTAGCACTCTTGCTGAGAACTGCTGGTTAGACTCTCTGGTTAAAAATAACAGAAACCACTTCAAGCGAAAAAGGGAAATTTATTATAAGGATTCAGGAATGACTCACAGACTCCAAGACCAAGAGTTTGATCAGACCTCTAGAGACTGGAACCAGGAATAAAAAAGCTCTCTTGTCCCTGCTTCTCTCTCTAATTTTTTGCTGTGTCTATCAACAGAATTACAATCCCAGCCACACACACACAGATGAATTTGCAAATCCAAATTCTTGAGAGAGAGAGAATCCTTGAGGTCCTGGGGTTAGCATCCATCAGCCCTGGCTAACAGGTCAGGGTGACTGTGCAGAGAACAGGAGGTGAGAGTGCCAGTCTCTGGATCCAGGTGCTGCTACCTGAGAAGAGGCTGGAGGGTTGGTCCTCACACACCTAATCATTCATTCATCTATCATCGTCATTGTTTCTAAATTAGTATTACTCTAGAAATCATTTTTGTAATACTGTCTGCTCCTGTTTCCTCATTCTCTTTTAATGGTCACTTTTATTTCTATTTTAAATATCATGAAAAATGCATGACTGTTGTAAACAGCTTTTGTCCCTGGTGCACTTATGGCAGCCCACAGTAACTATGTAAGATAAGATTGTTCACGAGTGCCTACCCTGTTGAAGATGCTTTGGCAGCTGCTGAGTGTGAGAGGGGTAGCAGGATGAATAGGACCCTCCTGCCTGTCCTAAAGGAGTCTGCAGCTGCAGCAAACAATGCGTGTGGAGACAACTGCCCTTAATGCCAGATACTGCAGGGCCTTAGAGAGTAAACACAGGCCTTGGAGTCAGACCTGTAGCATGGGGAGGAGCCTGTCTTCCCAGTGGCTGGTGGTGAATTCGATGAGGTAGCATGTGTAGAGTGCCTAGTGCAGTGCTGGCATATGAGAGGCTCCCAATAAATGCAGTTGATGTCGTCATGGTCCAGCAGCATATGGGAAGAGGAAGGAATTATTAACTTGACCAGGGAGAAGACGAAGGAAAGCACTACAAAGAAGGTGGTGTTGGAGCCAGGCCCTGGGAGGATTTCTCTAGGGAGAGAAAGGGGAACAGTATGAACAAAGTCATGAAGATGCAGGCTATGTTTGGCAAGTATAAGAAGCCCTAAATAGCTAGAACTTAGTATTTCAGCATGAAAATGTAAGGGACTAAGAGCATAAAATTAGGACCAGATGGGGCCTTGGGTTTTAGCTCTGCCACTTTTTAACTGTGAATGGTTCAAGGCCTTCATTTCTTCATCTATAAAATAAGGAAAATGGGGATGATAGTAATAATAATCTACCTTCTTCATTGGGTTTTTGTTTTTCTGAGGGTTAAATGAGAAAGCCCTGGCACGCAGTAAGCACTCTAACTTTATGTGGCCCAACCAAATAAAATAGGCCCAGCAGCGAACTAGGGCGAGACACAGAATCTTAATGTTTGTCTCTCACGGTTTGCATGTTTTTTGCAAAGCGTCTTGGAAATGCCGAAGCCTGTTCCAGCCTTTAGTTCCTGGGTTCCTGGGGGAGTTCTGCTCTCAGCCCTCTTCATTCACAGTAGGATGCAGACATCCTTTGTGGGTTTTGCTGAGCTGTTCCCTTTCCCCGGGGAATGTATTTCCCTCTGTCTCACGATTTTCAGCTGAAGTTGTCTCATCTTTGCAGTGGGATGTTTCATACTGTTTGGACATCTGGATAAACGGTGTCACTGGTCTCAGGGCCTGTGTGTAGAACTCATGCCCATGACAGATTGTGGCCTGTTACCTCCTCCTACAGGATGAGAGCTTGTTTTTGTCTTGGGTTGCCTTCTCCTGCTTAAAGATAAGGCTTTTTCCAGTTTTAAACATTTATTATACTGTGATAGTTCAAAACTCAAACAGTACTAAGAGGTAAACTTTAAATTCTTGCTTCCACCCATGTTCCATCCACCTCATTTTTGTACCTCCATCACCCCCAAGGAACCATTGAGATTAGTTTCTTACACAATGTTCCAAAGTTTCTTTATGCAAAACTCAGGCAACTGCAAATACATATTCTTATTTTTCCCTCTCTTTCGTTTTAAAGGAGCATAATCAACATACTGCTCTACACTTGGCTTTTTTCAAGTATTCTGTCTGGGTATCAGGAGATTCTTCCATATCATACAGAGAGTGCATGTGTGTTGACGAGTCTGTAAAGCCCTCAGGATCAGGCAGAACGTACCCAGCAGGTTATCAGAGAACATTCGGTTGGCAGGCTGGGGAGGATGGGGTCATGGAGGGGACTCCCCAGCAGTGAGGAGATAGCAGCAAGCAGGGAATCTGCGATCAGCCTTCGCCTGAGCCGTTTCCCCGAGCACTCCCTGCACATGGAGGAAAGCTGGACAGGAGGGAAAAACCTCTCCTTAGGCCCTTGCAATTACAGATATCCCCTGGCTGGGCGACTCCTAACCCTGAGACCCACCAATCACAACACTCTCCCCAGGGAAGAGGCCGGTCTGGAGGACAGGTGCGAGGCAGATGGTCCAAAGGCCGTGGTTCCCAAGGCCAGGGCCCCACTCTGCTCATCCTTCATGGATACCCCCAAGAGGCTCCCTTCACAAGCTGTTGTGAACTGGAGCTTGTAACTTCCACACCACGGGGAAACAGGCTGGATGCCATTCTCTTGCACTACACTCTGCCCTAAAACACTCCAGAGCTGGACACGGACTCCACCTCCCCTTGCTGTTTCTTTTGCTCAGCTGGAAGTAAGGAAAGCTTTGTGTGCTTGTGTTTCAGGAGTCGTGCAGCATTTGCAGAACGGCCAGCTGCTGAGGGACATCTATCTAAAGAAACACAAACTCCTGCCCAATGATTGGTCTGCAGACCAGCTGTATTTAGAGACCACTGGGAAAAGTCGGACCCTACAAAGTGGGCTGGCCCTGCTTTATGGCTTTCTCCCAGATTTTGACTGGAAGAAGATTTATTTCAGGCACCAGCCAAGTGCGCTGTTCTGCTCTGGAAGCTGCTATTGCCCGGTAAGAAACCAGTATCTGGAAAAGGAGCAGCGTCGTCAGTACCTCCTACGTTTGAAAAACAGCCAGCTGGAGAAGACCTATGGGGAGATGGCCAAGATCGTGGACGTCCCCACCAAGCAGCTTCGAGCTGCCAACCCCATAGACTCCATGCTCTGCCACCTCTGCCACAATGTCAGCTTTCCCTGTACCAGAAATGGCTGTGTTGACATGGAGCACTTCAAGGTAATTAAGACCCATCAGATCGAGGATGAAAGGGAGAGACGGGAGAAGAAATTGTACCTTGGGTATTCTCTCCTGGGTGCCCACCCCATCCTGAACCAAACCATCGGCCGGATGCAGCGTGCCACCGAGGGCAGGAAAGAAGAGCTCTTTGCCCTCTACTCTGCTCATGATGTCACTCTGTCACCAGTTCTCAGTGCCTTGGGCCTTTCAGAAGCCAGATTCCCAAGGTTTGCAGCCAGGTTGATCTTTGAGCTTTGGCAAGACAGAGAAAAGCCCAATGAACATTCCGTCCGGATTCTTTACAATGGCGTTGATGTCACATTCCACACCTCTTTCTGCCAAGACCACCACAAGCGTTCTCCCAAGCCCATGTGCCCGCTGGAAAACTTGGTCCGCTTTGTCAAAAGGGACATGTTTGTAGCCCTGGGTGGCAGTAGTACAAATTATTATGATGCATGTCACAGGGAAGGATTCTAAAAGGTATGCAGTACAGCAGCATAGAATCTGTGCCAATACAGGGCACTGGGAAAAGTCCACTTCTAGTTCTGTCTGTTGCTAAGGGTAGAAGATTATTGCTTTTTAAAGGCTAAATATTGTTTGTGGGAACCACAGATGGTTGGGGTTGAACAGTAAGCACGTTGCTGTAATGTGGTATGTGAATTTCTTGGTATAAAATGGCCAGTTCATAGAGGAATAGAAGGTATTTTGTCACAGCCAGACTTTGCTTAGAATGCCAGAATAATATAGTTCAGGACCCGAAGTCACCAATCCAAGTTTGCACTCTTCTGGCCTGCCCAATGGTACTATGTGATGGAACCAGCACACCTCAGCCAAAAATTTTTTAATCTTAGACATTTTTACCTTGCCCTTTCTAAGAATTTCTTAAAGTGATTTATCTAAAATAGGGGTTGCAAACTTTTTCTGTAAAGGGCCAGATTGTAACTATTTCAGACTATGTGGACCAAAAAGCCACATACAGTCTGTCATAACTACTCAACTCTGTTCCTGAAGCAGGAAAGCAACCACAGACAGTATGTAAAGGAATATGTGTAGCTGGGTTCCCAGGCCAGACAAAACAGATGGTGGCCAGATTTGGCTCCTGGGCTGTAGTTTGCTAACCCCTGATCTAAAAAATAGGCTATACTACATTTGCACTTCCAGCACTTTGAGAACGGGTTGAATACCAAGAATTATTCAATGGTTCCTCCAGTAACTTCTGCTAGAAACACAGAATTTGGTCTGTATCTGACACTAGAACAAAACTTGAGGGCAAATAAACATTGAATTAGAATGAATCATAGAAAACTGATTAGAAGAATACTTGATGTTCATGATGATTGTGGTACAAGATAGTTTTAAGTATGTTCTAAATATTTGCTGTAGTCTATTTGCTGTATATGCTGAAATTTTTGTATGCCATTTAGTATTTTTACAGTTTAGGAAAATATTTTCTAAGACGAGTTTTAGATGACTCTTATTCCTGATGTAATATTCAGTGTACTGTACCTGCTTGGTGGTTAGAAGGAGGCTAGAAGATGAATTCAGGCACTTTCTTCCAATAAAGCTAATTATGGCTCATTCCCTTTGACAAGCCGTAGAATTGGGTTCGTTTTTAAACTATTTTCATCAGTTTCAAATGGTAAATTCTGATTGATTTTTAAATACGTTTTTGGAAGAACTTTGCTATTCGATAGTTTACAGATCTTTATAAGGTGTTTTATATATTAGAAGCAATTATGATTACATCTGTGATTTCTGAACTAATGGTGCTAATTCAGAGATATGGGAAGTGCAAGTGAGATTCTCTGGCGTCATTGGCATTCCAACTTTTTCTCTTTGTTTTTGTCCAGTGTTGCATTTGAATATGTCTGTTTCTATAAATAAATTTTTGAAGAATACCTATACTATAACAACTCACGGTTTGTACCTGTAAGTCACTCGAGTTATTTTCAAGTGAGAGCCAGTATTTTATTTTTCCCCCTTCATTCAAATGTCATGCAGAGAACCAGTATTTTACAATTTTATTTTAACTGCTTCACTTATTGCTGAAAGTTGTGTTATCTCTCAAGTATTCGAAGACTACATGTGTTTTTTTTTCTTCCCACTCACAATATATCTGAATTAGAACTGCTAAACACAGCTTGAAGATTTAAAAATAAGTGACTCAGAAGATTTTTTAAAAAATCAATTGATAGTATCTGTTGGTAAAAGTAAATATTGTGGCTAAGAGTCAACATCAGAAGTGTAGATAAAAGTTTTGTCTTCTAAGACACTGGTACACACAGCATTAAAATATCTTCCTCACTATCAAGTTCCGAGACACTTCATTCCATTACAAACACTAAGCACAGAGGTGAGATCAGCGGACACAGTCGTAGTCCTTGGTTTCTGGGCAGTGGTCTAATGACTTAATTCATGACAGGCCTGGGTGCATACATGCATGATTTAGCTTCCTTGTTTTTATGATTAATACATGCCCACTAGAAAATAACCAATACTGAAAAACAACTTCAGAAGTGACGTTCTCATCTAATCCTGCCTCCAGAGGTAATGTTGTGAGCTGTCTGACAGATATTCTTCTGGAAAAGTTCCATGCAGATTCAGAAATATATGTAGTTTTTAATAGGAACTAGATCATTTTATATATATGTAAATATAATATATGTGTGTGTGTGACTTGTTTCCCTTAAAAATATTTTCCTTTAAAAATATTTTTTATTGGCCAGGTGCGGTGGCTCACACCTGTATTCCCAGCACTTTGGGAGGCTGAGGCGGGCAGATCACGAGGTCAGGAGATGGAGACCATCCTGGCTAACACGGTGAAACCCCATGGCTACTAAAATTAGCCAGGCATGGTGGCAGGCACCTGTAGTCCCAGCTACTCGGGAGACTGAGGCAGGACAACGGCGTGAACGCGGGAGGTGGAGCTTGCAGTGAGCTGAGATTGCGCCACTGCACTCCAGCCTGGGCGACAGAGTGAGATTCCGTCTCAAAAAAAAAAAAAAAAAAATGTATTAACTTGTGTCTTTTAATAGTATGTCTTAGATTTCTCACTAACTTGCCTCCCTTAACAGTATGTCTTAAAGATATTTCCATGTTAAGATGATAGATGATTGATTGATTGATTGTGTATAAATGTAGATGACTCTTTATAACCACTGAATAATATTTCATGGTATAGATTAGACATATTTTTTAAATCTCATTAAAAATCCATGAAACTTAAAACCAAGGTACTAAAAACAGGACTACAAGGCTTTACACAGAACAAAGTAGAGACTTCTTCATTGTGGCTTCAGGTATTTATTGATATAAGTTTTGTTTTTGTTTTTGTTTTTGTTTTGAGACGGAGTTTCACTCTTGTTGCCCAGGCTGGAGTGCAGTGGCATGATCCCGACTCACTGCAACCTCCTCCTCCCAGGTTCAAGCGATTCTCCTGGGTCAGCCTCCTGAGTAGCTGGGATTACAGGTGTGCGCCACCACGCCCAGCTAATTTTGTATTTTTAGTAGAGATGGGGTGTCTCCATGTTGGTCAGACTGGTTTTGAACTCCCACCCGCCTCTGCCTTCCATAGTGCTGGGATTACATGCATGAGCCACTGTGCCCAGCCTGGTGTAAGTATATTCTTTCTCTGACTTCGCTTTAAATGAAATTAAGGAACTTAATCTAATATTGCTATTAAGCCTATTTGAGGGTTTTCATAGCCATAGCAGAATTAGACTTTCTGGAAGATTTAGGTGATTCCTTTTTCCAGAAGTCTTAAGGACTGATTAGAGAGAGGCAGAGATACATGCTTCCATTTCTCTGAATCTCTGGGAAGCCTTCTGAACAGATTTAGCAGCTCGGACAAGGGTGGGTGTGCCCCTGTGTGTTTAAACACAACCACAAGTAGCAGAAAATAGCTGGCGTTTATGTTGCAGTTGTGGCTTTAAGAGCAGCCAGCACAGAGCTCTGGCCTAAACACCAGTTAACTCCCATTGCCTAAGGCCACTGAACTGAAGGTTTGGGTTGTCCCCCTGTATTTGTGCCTGCCCAGCAGCCAGCTCAGATGAGTAATAGCTTCTGCTGAAGAGGAAGCGGCTGAACGCATCAGAGCAGCTGGGCAGGCCTTCTCGAAGCCCAACTGCCAGCGGAGACTAGCCCTGATGAGGAGAAGGCATCCCTGAGGGCCAGCTCAGCTCCTGAGAGCTACAGAGCCCCTCAGCAGAGGGATGGCCTGAGGCCTGCCTTCCGGACAACGTTGTCAGCAGTAAAGTTGCCATGTAGTGCCAACTACATGGGTTCCATAAGTGTTTCTTCATCAGTCTTCACAACATTCTGAGGAAAGTCCTAGTTCCCTAATGTGAATGAGGAAAACAGGCAGCGGCTGGGGGGGCCGGCAGGGGTTGAAGTCACTTTTTCAAAGGAAGAGTCAGAGCTGAGTCTAACTCATGTTCACACGATACCAGTGAACTGAAGAGCACTTAACAGCCGGGCACGGTGGCTCATGCCTGTCATCCCAGCACATTGACAGGCCGAGGCGAGAGGACTGCTTGAGCCCAGGAATTTGAGATGAGCCTGGGTAACATAGAGAGACCCTATCTCTACAAAAAATTTAAAAAATTAGCTGGGAGTGGTGGCACATGCCTGTGGTCCCAGCTCCTTGGGAGGCTGAGATGGAAGGATTATTTAAACCCACGGCAGTTGAGGCTGCATTGAGCCGTGATTGTGCCATTGCACTCCACGTGGGTGACAGAGTAAGACCCTGTTTCAAAACAAAAAACCAAAAACCACTATATGAGATACCATGGGAACATTTACACCATTTCATTAATCTTCACAGTAGTCCTACCAGATACTATATTTGCTGGCAAATATCGATGAATAATATAATGGGGTTAAAGCAGTTCTACATTTAAATCTAAACGGTTAGGGGAATATTCCAACTCTGCCTCTAACCATCTGTGGCTTGCTCTTAAGAAAACTTACAATGTAAAATATATCTTTGCAGCAGTTACATTACATTCAACCACTAGGGGGCAGCATCAACACAATTTTTCAGTCTTCCATCTGTAAAGGAAGCAGGGTAGTTTGAGGGTGTTTTAACAGATTGAGCAGCTGTCCAGGTCTGCCTGGCACTGAGTAGTTTCCCAGGATGAGGGGCTTTCAGTGCTTAAAAAACAGGAAAGTCCCAGGCAAACTGGAACAAGTTGGTTACCCTGGTGTTATACGTTGAGATGGTAGTGAGAAACTACTGTCATTCCCACTTTTACAGAAAAGGAAACCACAGGAGTAGTTCGTCTGAGGCTCCACATGGCTGCTGGTGTGCAGCAGAGCTGGGACACCCGCTGTGCCCATTTCACACGCAGGACCATGCTCTTAAGCAGGGTATATGATAATGCCTCCTGAACCATTTAGGACTGCCTTTGGTTCCGTGCTACCGAAACCTGATGACAGTGGCCTAAGCAATAAAGCCTTTCACTCTCACCCGTGACACCACGATGTCATCAGGAACCCAGACTCCCGTTCGCCTCGCACTGGCCAGAGCGGGGCCCCTTGGCTTCCTCCGCTGTAAAGGAGTCTAGGAAAGTGAGGATCTTTATTGGGCACAATGCTGTCCCAAACAAGCTCAGCCTCCTTTTACTTGAGAAAAAAGGGAAAGTGGTATTGGGTAGAGAACTAGCAGTGACTACCACACTCTCCAAAGCCACCTTTATACCGAAGGTGTGGATGCTGCGCCACCCAGATCCCCCACTTCAGGACTTCTTCCCCCAGTTGCTGGTGGTGCTCGGCTGTCAGTGCTTTCAGGGCACTGCTCTGGAGCAGAGAGCCATCTGCTGAAGGACATGCTCCTTCCCAGGGCAGCCACATCCAATGATTGGTCAGAATAGGGATTGGAAGGCCCAGGGACAACCTGAGGGGCCATCCCAGCTTCAGAGCTCCTTTGGGGTCAGCCAAGGCCTTGTGACTGCAACACAGCCCAACTTCTGCCTCATCCAGCATCCTTCACAGTGTTGAGAGCACTCCCCAGCAACCCCCTGCACCCACATCTGTCTCAGAATCTGCCTCCTGGGAACTGACCTCAATGGAAGGCAAGCAAATCCTAGAGGCTAAGGTCTCTGCTAGCATGGGCAGGAAAGCTGGACTTATTTCTAGAAAAGGGATAAGTGTCTATTGATGACCAATAGATCTTTTCTCACTGCCTTCGAGAGGCTTACCATTTTATTACAGAAGCTAAGTATGCACATATGAAGCAGTAGGAAAAATTTGATTTCAGACAATCCAAAGCTAATTACAGAGGGCTGTGACACCAAGACTTACCATTTGTTAAACATGTACCATGGGCTGGACACTAGGCTGAGCATTCAACTAACATAGTCTGTGCATCTCACAGTATGAGCGAGCACCTGAAGAAGGCATTTATTATCCCCATTTCACTAGTAAGGAAAGCTCTGAGCTCTGAGGCTTGGACGTAGTCATGTATGTAAGATCGTACAGTCAATAGTAAGTGGCCAACTCAGGACTGGAATGTGGATTATCCTAGACTATAAAGCTCTTCCAGGTCTCTCTAGCTTGGTACCTCTCCCTGCACCCCCTATTCCATTACAACCACACAAGAGAATAAGTGAACTTGACACTTGGGCTACAGTCAAGAGTCTACTCTGCTCAAGGGGGTGATCCCCTTCTCGCATCTCTATATGGATATTTATATTTCTAGCTCCTTTTGTTTCTTTTCCCATTTTTTCCTAATGTAGCTTTTCCAAGAAAATAGAATCTTCTTATAATAGATTGTCTCAGCCTGGGCTCCCTTGAAGCAGAGTGTGAGGGAAAAAAAAAAAAAAAAGCTTAAATGTAGGTAGTTTGTTAAGTTTGTAGGGGATGTGGTCCCAAAGAGGCAGGAGCGAAAGAGGGGACAGAAGGGGAAGGAGGGAAAGCCAATGTAAGGATGCATAAGGAGGTAACCGGGTCCTCTATCCCACAGGACCTCCTAAGAAGGCTTGGGAAAGACATCTCAGAAGTGTTCACTTGTGGGAAACATTTATCCATTGGCTCCCATCTACAGCTGCCTTCCCTGCTCTGCTGAGTTGCACGTGCACTACTGCCCAGCAGGAGGGTGCCCTGTACACCATGTACATGCCCTGTACACCATAGCATCAGAGAAACCCCAGGGCAGGAAGCAAGAGAATCTCTCTCTCTCTCTCCCTCCTTCCCTCCCTCCCTCCCCACCCCCATGTGTGGACACAGTAAGAAGGTGGCTATCTGCAAGCCAGGAAGAGAGCCCTCACTAGCAATTCAAAGTGCTGTCTCCCTGACCATGGACTTCTCAGCCTCCAGACCTGTGAGAAATAAATGTCTGTTATTTAAGGCAAAAAAGAGAGAGAAATCAGTGACTGGAAAAAGACTAAGAGGGTTGGAAGTGGAGCACGAGACGCATTTTATGTGCAGGATGGGCCAGCACTTGCTGAGCATTTCAATGCCCAAAGACATGCGGTGTGCTTTTTATGTAGAGCTTTGTTTCATCTTACAGTAACCTGTGACTTAGAGATTATCATCCCTTTTTTTTTTTTTTTTTTTTTTGAGACAAGGTCTCACCCTTGTCATCCAGGCAGGAGTACAGTGGCAGTAATAGCTCACTGCAGCCTCAAGTTCCTGGGCTCAAGCAATCCTCCCACCTTAGCCTCCCGAGTAGCTGGGATTGCAGGCACGAGCCACCACACTCAGCTAATTTTCATATATGTGTGTGTGTGTATGTGTATATGAGATGGGGTCTTGCTGTGTTGCTCAGGCTGGTCTCAAACTCCTGGGCTCAAGCAATCTGCCTGCCTCAGCCTCCCACAGTGCTGGTATTACAGGCATGAGCCACCCTGCCCAGCCTATCATCCCCATTTTTAAGACAGGGAAAGAAACTGAGAGTAGAGGTCACTTGCCAAGGCCTCTCAGCCAGGAAGTGGCAGAACTGGGAGGCAAACCAATGTGACTCAAGCCCTTACTCATAGTCATTATATCATTATATTAAACATTCCTCACAGGGGTCTACAGAAAGCATGTGTGATGGCTTACTAATACATACTAAATATTTCGCTCCGGCATGTATAGATTGTACATTCATGACAGCATAAATCAAATTAAAAACCCTTCCTTGGCCCTCCACAGCCTTCCAGATAAAATTCAGGCTCCCTAAGGTAACCCATGAGGCCCTCCAGGGTCTGGTTCCCACCTACGTCTCCAGCTTTATTACTTGCAGTAAGTATAAGGATGAACGGTGTGTACATGGACTGCAGTTGTTGACGGATTTTCTGCATGTCTGGAAGACAGAAAAAGAGTCTTGGCATCATGGTAGGAGTGTGAGACTGACAGGATCTCTGAGAGGACAGTCGCTTCCAGAGCACTTTAGAAGCCAGTGATTTCTCAGTCCTCCGCTCTCCTCCCCTTCTGCATCTGTGGTCTTGAGTGTGATCACCTAGAAAAAGAGCTTTGGAACCATACAGACTGAGCTCAAATACAGTTCTCTACCACTTCGCAGGTGTGGAGCCTCAGGCAAGGTACCTAGGCTCCTACAATCCAGGGGTGATGACTCCCACAGAGTGTATGTGAAGCTCCAGACACATGGACCATCTCCACCTGGCACAAGTCATTATTTCTCACAAATGACTCTCTCCATTGCTCTGAGACACCAAAACCAGTTAGAACCAGAATGACAGCCCTGCCCACATTTTTTTTTTTAATGTGAAAGATGAAAGGCCCGCATTTCTTGTTCTGATAACTTCCTGCCACGCGAAGTCTCCTCAAGGACGGTCTTTCACTGCGTGCAGCTTCACAATCACCTCCTCAAGCAGAAGACTGAACCATGACTCCTTTTTAGAAGCTCTCCGGGTAGGGAGGACATATCCACATGCAGCACAGAACCTTGCTTCTCAAATTCAAGAAAAAACAGTAACTAATCTAGCAATTCTTCCATGATTCAGCCTGCCAGGGAGTTCTGTAAAGAACCCTTTTCCATCCCTATCACACGTCTGCACGAAGGGGGAGGGAGAGGTGGCAGGGTGCCAGTACACCGGCAGGCACTTCCGGCAATGCCCGGGCTCCGCTCCCTTTCTGCTGGTAGTGGTAGGCGTCATTTCTGGCAGCTGCTGCAGCTTGATGCAGGGGAGGAAGGGGCCACCCACCAATCACCTCTTCCTGATGCTGTATTTTTGACGTTCATGGAAGAGGTCTGTCTCAGAGCTCCCTAAGCTGACAATCTTTGGGCAGCCATCTCTATCCTTCTCCTGGCTGGTGCACTCCTTACAATAATAGGCATCAGAGACTCCCACGGCCTCCACAGATCTCACAGTGCCCCTGGTAAGAGCCATTGTTACACTCATCACATAAGCATACCAGGGTGCAGGGACACACACAGCGGTCACAAATCACATGCTTGCTGTCACAGTTTTCACACAATCTTCCGATGGCAACACCAGCCTGCTTGCAGCAAAAGATAAATCCAGATAACGTTCAGCTGTAGCTCCCATCCACAATGCCCTGCCCACGCTGCCCTGCCCACTTTTTAAAGCCAAGAAGCCCGCCTGGAGGCATCAAATCATGCTTTATGCATTAGTTGGAGCTACAACGCCTTAGCCACCCGCACCTCCCTTAGGGGAACTCAAATTTACTGAGTCCTGCCTTCGTGCCCAACACTGTATCTGGAACCTTATAAAACATCTCCACTATTCCCCCAAAAGGGCTCATCCTTTCCCCTTGTTTCTTCATTATCTATGTCTAATTTCCATCCTTCCTGCTTTAGTTGGTCTTGCTGTTCATTTGAGAGGAAGCTGCTGACCACAGAGTTCAGCAAAAGAATGGGAGTCTGGAGGCTCGAAGTGTGGCCCCCGGAGAAGCTGAACGAGAAGTAGCCCTGGATATGGTGTAGACCCCCACAAACCAGAGATCCTGCCCTCAGTGCCTCAGCTTTAGGAAGCTGCTCCCCGCCTTGCTCCTGGGCAGGCAGGTACAGTGTTCATTTCCCCATACCCCAGCATCCCCACCCCAGTTTCCCTCTCCTCCCCCATTGCCCGGTGCTTTGGCTGGCATGCCTCTGACAACCAGGGAGGGCAAGTCCTTCTCCTGGTGGGTAGCTGGCTGGCTTCCTCCCAGCTCAGAGCCAAGCATGTCTCAGGTACTCCCTAGAAGGGGAAGTCCTTCCAGGGGCCTTTCCTCAAAAGCCGGCCAGAAACAGCCTCCTTCAAGCCTAAAGTTGAGTCCATGGAGTGTGCAGGGTGGGGTTGTGAAGGAATGCCACACCACCCTCTGGTGGCAACTCCGCCTGGCCCATGTTTTGTGGCTTTTCCTCTTTCCCTGTCAACCACACCAGGTGAGGCCTCTTTCCCAGCAAACTGAAGCTCCCTCCGGAGGCCCACGAGGAGTCAAATCTTCTCCCCACCTGTGTACATTATCTTCAAGCTGTAGCAAGTGGAGACACGCTCTGAGTCCAGATGGCCTCACCCCAGCTGCCCGTTTGTTCCACTGATGAGCCAGGTGTTTACAATTTAAACATCTAGCACCCCGATTGACGGATTGACCATTAAATTGACTTTCTGACTGATGGATCCTGATGGACCACTGTCTATCCTAAAAATTAATCCTGAGTAATTGACTGGCTGGTTGACTGATTAAACATCTAAACACACAAATCACTTGATTTACCTAATGGATTTCTTGTTTTTGTTGTTTTTGGTTTTGCTTGTTTTTTGAGATGGAGTCTCGCTCTGTCGCCCAGGCTGGAGTGCAGTGGCACGATCTCGACTCACTGCAAGCGCCGCCTCCCAGCTTCACACCATTCTTCTGCTTCAGCCTCCTGAGTAGCTGGGCCTACAGGAGCCTGCCACCATGCCTGGCTAATGTTTTGTATTTTTTAGTAGAGACGGAGTTTCACTTTGTTGGCCAGGCTGGTCTCGATCTCCTGACCTCGTGATCTGCCCGCCTCGGCCTCCAAAGTGCTGGCATTACAGGCATGAGCCACCGCACCTGGCCACCTACTGAATTTCTTACTGATGTACTAACCGTAGGTAACTGAACACCTGACAAGCTTAAACTGACTGTATGACTGACTCTTTAACCAGCTGAATGACTGACTGCCCAGCGGAGGACCTACAATACCTGATGTCTGGCTCCATAACTAAGGGTTACAGATGGATGGGAGAAGAGGCTGCCCCTTCCTCACGCTCCAATCCCCATGGGGACTGAGACCCTATTCTTCTCCCCTCTTGAGCCACTTGAAGACTGCAGAAAGGGTGTTATGGTCAGAATATTGGTGATCTCCCCAAATTCATATATTGGAACCCAATACCTAATGTGATAGTATTAAGAGATGGGACCTTTGAGGAAGTGATTAATTCATGAAGGCTCTGCTCAGGAATGGGCTTAGTGGCCTTACAAAAGGAGTTGGAGTTGAAGGGAGCTAACTTGGCCCTTGCACCATGTGAGGACACAGCGACAAGGCACCATCTTTGAAGCAGAGAGTAAGCCTTCACCAGTCCAGTCCTTGATCTTGGACTTCCTAGCCTCCAAAACTATAACCAATATATTTCTGTTACTTATACATTACCTAGTCTAAGATATTTTGTTATAGCAGCCTGAATGAGCTAAGACAGGGCAATCAGGAAACTGATGTTCTGATCTCCTTCCGGTGAGGTTCTTAACCAGGACCCCACAGATGGGTTTCAATTTTGCTTTCAAAACAGTGTAGATGTAAAGACGTGTGTTTATCCAGGAAGAGGGTTCACAACTTTCATTGGATTCTTAACAGAGTTTAGCACACCCAAAATATTAATATGTTCAGAGCTACTGCTCTGGGAATAAGATCCTCAGCAAACACATTTCAGATAAGCAAAGCCCTTGTCTGAATTCAAGCCCATTTTTATCTCCCTCCCATCAAGCCAGTGTGGCAGGAAGATGACTAGGAAGAGTTAGAGGGCCTTAGAGGAGGTGGATGTAGCCAAGAGAAAGGAAAAAGGCTGAGCTGTTTGAAGCTTCCAGAGAAGACTGAGGAAGTCAACCTGGGTCCTTCTTGTGTGGAGGTCACACTTCACCCAAGATAGCAGAGGACCTTTAAGTAGAGATGGATACATTTACCCTTTGTTTGGTGCCACGAGTATGTGATCATGAATTGTTATGTGGCTGTGTGTATTATCCACCGGTGTGTTCACAAGGGTAGGTATAACTGAGCTGTGTGCATATGTGAACGAGTGGCCTTTGGGTTTAGTGTGAGCATCTGAATGGTTTGGTGAATGGATGTGCACGTGCATCCTTAACCATTTAACCTTCAAGCCTCTCATTAAGTTAAGACAAGTTACGGAAAAGAATTCCACTAGGTGACAGTATCTGCAGACAGGCCTACAGCCCACACCAGAAATCTGGGAATCCTCAACTCGTCCCACTCTCTGATCCCTCATCATCCACTGAATCCACGCTGCCACCCCCACCATCAGCCCCCATCACCTCTCCCCGGGCTCCTGCTCAGCCTTCAATGGCCTCCCCCATAACATTTCTGAACTGCAGCCACAGAGACTATGGTAAAATGACTTTTGGGTCGCAAAGCGCCTCCCCTGAAGCGGACAACGGCTTTCCACTGTCGGAGGACACTGCCATCTCCTCGGTATGAGTCCAGGGCTCTTTCAAGGTCGACCCTGCGGTCGTGAGGTCCCCGGCTTTGGGCGCGTCTCCCCTCAGTCCGCTCGTATCTCACACCCCTTCCCCCTTAGATGCCTCGTTCTCTGGGGCCCTTTGGCGCTGCCCCTGAGTTCCCATCACGGAAACTTCCACCTGCTGCCTAACTGCCAGACGCAAAAGTGCCCGAGCCTGTCTGTCACGTTCCACCCCATAAACCTTCCCCACGCGACCAGAAGCCAGAGAGGCCACAGGTCCAAGCTGGACCACGCAAAAGCGCGCACGTCTCTTTCCCATGCCGCAGAGCGATAGAAGCCGCAACAGGAAAACGGAAAGGCGGTGCGCGGAGACAACAGGTAGGGACTACGACTCCCAGAAGCATCTTGACAAGGACTACATTTCCCAGAAAGCTCCGCGCGGTTCCCACCCCGGAATTGCCTCTGCTTTCGAAAGCGGAAGGCGGGCCAACCGGGCGGGCACAGGGTTTCTGAAGAGGTAGACCGGTAGGCGGTTTCGTCGGGTGTCTACCTCCAGGGGTCGTTCGTGAGCCAGAGAAACCCGGACTTAGGAAGGAAGGTGCCTGGCCACACCCCTTCCGCTCTTGGCTGTGCGTTGCCCTGGTTCCCAGCGCGTTTTCTGTCGTGAGCCGAGCAAGGAAGGTCAGACAGAAACAGGTCGTTTGTGTCTTTCCGCAAGGTCAGACTTTTACTGATGCTATTCCAGTCTTAAGAGCCAGGAGCTACATGGAGTTCCCAAGGAGGCAGTTCTCCTAATACTACCCACTCACTCGGTAGTCAGAGTCATGGGCACATAGGCTTCAGCCACTACACAAGTCGGTATTGCAAAGCATACAAAATAGTATACTTAGTCAGCGTGTTAAATGTTGTAGATTAAACATTCCACATCAAGCAGGGTAACATTTAACATCAAGAGCAAAGGAGATAGATAGGAAAAGGGGTTAACAAACTAGTCCCAGGAGAGACAAAGTATCCTGGTCTCAGTGTCTTGCAAGGAAGAGTCTTTGATGTGGGCAGAGCCTTAGGCAGCAGATGCTGGGTGTTTATCATAGGCGACCGCAAGATAGGGTCTGTTAAGACGGCCATTTAGAGCTGGAAAAGTACTGCTCTTTTTGTGGCCACGGGGGTCTTCTGGTGACGACTGATAGTGAAGGAGTGTGCCTGTTTATGCCCGTATTTGGTTGGGTACAGTCTTTTTTGGTTAGGCGAACATCGGGTCTCTGTTGGCATGTAAAGTGGAAAGTAAATTTTTCGAAATGTAAATTGGAGTCTTTCGCTAAGGTGGAGTTACTTACGTCAAGGGTGTTCTATACACTACTACTGCCTGCTCTGGCTTTGCCTGTAGCCAGTACTTGCTCTCTGCCCACCTCATGGTGTCTCTAGGGGATAGAGGCTGGTGGTTAGATGGTCTGTCCCTTATCTCCAATCCTGCATGGCTTATCTGCCACTTGGAGGCAGTGACCATCTTGACTCTAAGAGCCAAACCCAAAAAGCCCTACACGTGAGTTCCGCAGCTCTTCTACTTCTAGCTGTGGCTATCGGAGGAGGGGCTACAGGTGGTGGAAACAGGTGTGGACGGTAGCTAGGGGGTGGCGGGAAGATCTGTGGCTCCTGATCTGCCACCTCTGTTCCCAAGAAGATAATTTTCCTGTGGCCTGGGCTTATCCAGCTCATATCCTCAAATGCGTGAGTTCTGTAGGTGGCCAGCCTCTTTCCTCACTTCCTCCACTCCCAGCCTCATCCCTCAGATCCTAGCAATGGGCCCCATGGCATATTTTCACCTTTCTCCTTTGGAGCCACTTAGAGGACCTGTCAAGAAATGGGCGTAACTGGATGGGCTAAAACAAGGATGAGGCAGAAGCAGCTTTCCATAAGACATACCCACCAGTGTGCCGTCAGTTTACCATAACCATGGCAACACCGGGGAGTTCCTGCCTCTTTGAATGGCAATGACCCAATGACCCAGAAGTTACTCCCCTTTTCCTAGAAAACTCTGCATAAGCTAACCCTTAATCTGCATGCAATTAAAAATAGGTATAAATATGACCATAGAACTGCCCTGAGCAGCTACTCTCTGCCTGTGGGGTAGCCCTGCTCTGCAGGATCAGTCATGGAGCTGTAACACTGCCACTTCAATCAAGCTGATTTCAGCTACCCTGCCACTAGCTAGCCCTTGAATTCTTTCCTGGGCAAAGCCAAGGAAAAAGCCACACTTTGTGGCTCTCCTGTCCTGCATCACAACCGCTCCTAGGGAGCTACCACCACTGGTAACTCAGTGTCTTCTAACAGTTTCATGAAGTACAGGCTTCCCAGAAGTGCCTGTCCCTTCTCCCGTGTTGCTCCATGTTAACACATTTCCTACCTGAGTAGACCTGTGGAGGTCCCCGAGATCCTTTTAGGGAATCTGCAAGGTCAAAACTGTTTTCACAGTAATACTAAGTTTTATTTGCATTTTTCACTGTTGTGATATTTACATTTAAAATTGTAGGTAAAACTGCTGGCACCTTGGTGTGATTCAAGGCAGTGACACCAAACTATATTGGCAGTTACTGTATTTTTCACCAGTATACTTGTAGGGGAAGGGCATGGGAAAGCCAGTTCCACTTAATGTCCTTAATGAAGTTATAAAGAGTATTCATTTTACTCCATTTTGAGCCTTGATTACATGGCATTTAAATATTTTGTGTGACAAATGGGAAGTGTGCATAAAGCAAGGCTGCTGCACACAAAGGTATTATGTCCTGAGGAAAAGCAGTTCTGTGCTTGGTTGAGTTCCTAGCTGAACTAGACCTTTTTTCTGGAAAACACCTCTTTTTTTTTTTTTCATTGTATTTTTGCAAACTTTTATTTATTTATTTTACTTTAAGTTCTGGGATACATGTACAGAATGTGCAGGTTTGTTACATAGGTATACATGTGCCATGGTGGTTTGCTGCACCTATCAACTCGTCATCGAGGTTTTTTTTGTTTTTTTTTTTTGAGACGGAGTCTTGTTCTGTTGCCCAGGCTGGAGTGCAGTGGCTGGATCTCAGCTCACTGCAAGCTCCGCCTCCCGGGTTCAAGGAATTCCCAGGCCTCACCCTCCTGAGTAGCTGGCATTACAGGCGCCCACCACCACACCCAGCTTATTTTTTGTATTATTAGGAGTGACAGGTTTCACCATGTTTGCCAGGCTGGTCTTGAACTCCTGACCTCGTGATCCACCCACCTCAGCCTCTCAAAGTGCTGGGATTACAGGTATGAGCCACTGCGCCAGGCCTAAGCTCCACCTCTTAAAAGTGAGGAGTATCAAAGAATATTTGGATATATTTTATAACACTTAAGTGAACCAGTATTTTATTCATGATGGTACAAAACCATGATGGATGGGTAAGAAAAAAAATCTATTTCAATTGCAAGACCGTCCAATGGATTTTTAAGGTAATAATAACTCAAGAAGTTCATGGATGTAGTTGCAGATTCCACTTTGCTTCTAAACATTAACAAGCTATGTATTTGTTGAGTTTTGGTATAGTATCCAAGAATAATATTCACAGTTACCTAAAAAGCTGTTAAAATAATCTCCCCATTTCCAACTACTTATCTCTGGTAGGCCAGATTTTCTGCATATGCTTTAACTAAAGCATCAGAATAGACAGGAATGTGGAAGCTGAGAACCCAGCTGTCATTTATTAAGCCAGAAAATTAAGGAGATTTGCCAAAGAAAAATTTGATATATTGCGCCTGAATGTGCATTGTTTGGCTCTGAAAAATTTTATGCACATTTCACAGCTTCTTGAGTCTGTCTCTGCAACATATTTGTGACTTTTTTTTTTTT
>NW_012107508.1:146628-196915 GCF_000951045.1 Mandrillus leucophaeus
CCTTCCGAGTAGCTGGGACTACAGGTGCCCGCCACCTCGCCCGGCTAGTTTTTGTTTTTGTATTTTTTACTAGAGACGGGGTTTCACCATGTTAGCTAGGATGGTCTCGATCTCCTGACCTCGTGATCCGCCTGTCTCGGCCTCCCAAAGTGCTGGGATTACAGGCTTGAGCCACCGCTCCCGGCCGTCATCGAGGTTTTAAGCCGCGCATACGTTAGGTATTTGTCCTAATGCTCTCCCTCCCCTTGCTCCCCACCCCCGACAGGCTCCAGTGTGTGTCTTTCCCTTCCCTGTGTCTATGTGTTTTCATTGTTCAGCTCCCACTTATAAGTGAAAACATGCAGTGTTTGGTTTTCTGTTCCTGTGTTAGTTTGCCGAGAATGATGGCTTCCAGCTTCATTCTTTTTGATGGCTGCATAGTATTCCATGGTGTGTATGTGCCACATTTTCTTTATCCAGTCTATCATTGATGGCCATTCGGGTTGGTTCCAAGTCTTTGCTATTGTGAATAGTGCTGCAATAAATATACGTGGAAAACACCTCTTTTACTTGATCAGCTGATAGTATGATTACTTGGACCTGGGTATTTGATAGATATTTTCTAAAACATAAACAAAGTAAGCTAACCACTTCAAGGGAAACAACTGACATTATTTGATGCCAATGAGAAAATTTGAGTTTTCAAGGAAAAGGTTAGAATTTTGAAAAATATATCCAGGCTGGGCACAGTGGCTCACACCTGTAGTCCCAACACTTTGGGAGGCCAAGGAGGACAGATTGCTTGAGGCAAGGAGTTCGAGACTAGCCTGGGCGACATGGGAAAACCCCCCATCTCTACAAAAAAAATTAGCTGAGCGTGGTGGTGTGTGCCTGTGGTCACAGGTGAGGCTGAGGCAGGAGGATCACTTGAGCCTGGCAGGTCAAGGCTGCAGTGAGCCATGTTTGTGCCACTGAACTCCAGCCTAAGTAACAGAGTGAGACCCTATCACCAAAAAGAAAGAAAGAAAAAGAAAACATATCTGCCACCATGAGCTTAACAGCATCCCAGTACGTAAAAGGTTTTTCTGATGAGCTTGGTGATAGTATTAACGAATGTGATTTTAAAAAACATTGAATAAAGAAATGTGCCAACATTTGGAAGATCTGCATAACTCCATGTATTAGATATCTGTTGTTACATAACAAATTATCCCAAAACGTAGTGACTTAAAACAACAAACACCTATTATCATACAGTTTCTGTGGGTCAAGAATTTGACCACATGGTTCTGACTTCAGGTTTCTCCTGAAGATGCAGTCAACATGCCTGCTGGCTGTTGTCATCTAAAGGATTAACTGGAGATGGAGGATCTGCTTTCAAGATGCCTTACATACATGGCTGTCAGCAGGAGGCCTCGTTTCCTTGTTGGCTGTTGGCAGGAGGCCTCAGTTCCTCACCACATGGACCTCTCCACAGGGCTTTCAGTATCTTTATAACATGACAGCTAGCTTCCCCCAGAACGAGTGATCCGAGAGAGAGAGAGAGAAAGAGCGCAAAATGGAACCCTCAGTGTCTTTTATAATCTACCCTTAGAAGTCATGCTTTGTCACATTCTATTTATTAGAAGTGTCACCAGAAAGAGGTTCCAATCCAGCCCCCAAGAGAGGTTCTTGGATCTCATGCAAGGAAGAATTTTGGGCGAGTCTATAAGGTGAAAGGAAGTTTATTAAGAAAGTGAAGGAATAGGCCAGGTTCAGTGGCTCACGCCTGTAAACCCAGCACTTACGGAGGCAGAGTCAGAAGGATCACTTGAGGTCAGGAGTTTGAGATCAGCATGGCCAACATGGCAAAACCTTGTCTCTACTAAAAATACAAAACTTAGCCAGGCATGGTGGCACACACCTATAATCCCAGCTACTTGGGAGGCTGAAGCATGAGAATTGTGTGAACCCAGGAGGCAGAGGTTGCAGTGAGCCAAGATGGCACCACTGTACTCCAGCCTGGGCGATAGAGGGAGACTCCACCTCAAAAAAAGAAAAAAAAAGAAAGAAAAGAAAAAAGTGAAGGAATAATGTCTACTCCATAGGCAGTATTAAGTAAAGGAATAGAAGAATGGCTTCTCCCTTGGGGTTGCTCCTTTTTATAATTATTTCCTGATTATATGCTAAACAAGGGGTGAATTATTCTTGCCTCCCCATTTTAGACCATGTAGGGCAACTTCCCGATGTTGCCATGGAAAAACTGTCATGGCACTGGTGGGAGTGTAGCAGAGAAGATGACCAGAGGTCACTCTCATTGCCATTTTTGTTTTGGTGGGTTGTAGTCAGCTTCTTTACTGCAATCTGTTTCATCAGCAAGGTCTTTATGACCTGTATCTTGTGCTGACCTCCTGTCTCATCCTGTGACTTAGAATGCCTAACCTCCTGGGAATGCAGCCAGCAGGTCTCAAGCCTTATTTTACCCAGCCCCTATTTAAGATGGAGTTGCTGTGGTTCAAATGCCTCTGACAGAAGCAAGCCACTATGCACAGCCAACAATCAAAGACAGGAGAATTAATCTCCACCTCTTTTTTTTTTTTATTTTTTTATTTTTTTTATTTTTTGAGATAGCGTCTTGCTCTGTCACCCAGGCTGGAGTGCAGTGGCATGATCTCAGCTCACTGCAACCTCCGCCTCCCGGGTTCAAGGAATTCCCAGGCCTCACCCTCCTGAGTAGCTGGCATTACAGGCGCCCACCACCACACCCAGCTTATTTTTTGTATTATTAGGAGTGACAGGTTTCACCATGTTTGCCAGGCTGGTCTTGAACTCCTGACCTCGTGATCCACCCACCTCAGCCTCTCAAAGTGCTGGGATTACAGGTATGAGCCACTGCGCCAGGCCTAAGCTCCACCTCTTAAAAGTGAGGAGTATCAAAGAATATTTGGATATATTTTATAACACTTAAGTGAACCAGTATTTTATTCATGATGGTACAAAACCATGATGGATGGGTAAGAAAAAAAATCTATTTCAATTGCAAGACCGTCCAATGGATTTTTAAGGTAATAATAACTCAAGAAGTTCATGGATGTAGTTGCAGATTCCACTTTGCTTCTAAACATTAACAAGCTATGTATTTGTTGAGTTTTGGTATAGTATCCAAGAATAATATTCACAGTTACCTAAAAAGCTGTTAAAATAATCTCCCCATTTCCAACTACTTATCTCTGGTAGGCCAGATTTTCTGCATATGCTTTAACTAAAGCATCAGAATAGACAGGAATGTGGAAGCTGAGAACCCAGCTGTCATTTATTAAGCCAGAAAATTAAGGAGATTTGCCAAAGAAAAATTTGATATATTGCGCCTGAATGTGCATTGTTTGGCTCTGAAAAATTTTATGCACATTTCACAGCTTCTTGAGTCTGTCTCTGCAACATATTTGTGACTTTTTTTTTTTTCCCCCCCAGCAGATGGGGTCTTGCTCTGTCGCCCAGGTGGTGGGGCAGTGGCACAATCATAGCTCACTACAGCCTTGAACTCCTGGGCTCAAGCAACCCTCTTGCCCCAGCCTACTGAGTAGCTAGGATTACAGGTGCATGCCACCATGCCTGGCTAATTCTTTCTATTTTTTGAGAGATGGGATCTCACTATATTACCACATTGGTCTCAAACTCTGGCCTCAAGTGATCTTCCCAAGTTGCTGGAATTACAGGCACAAACCACCACACCTGTTTTTGTAACCTGAGAGCCTCCAGACGTCTAGCCACATATGTGATCTCAATGGATTCTGGTGTAGTCTCTCTCTCCCCTAGGGTCAGGCAAGATGTCATCACTTGTCATACATACATATACAGCGTCTGCCAGATTCTCTCACCAAAAGCCCTCATGAATAGATATATACTGGGGTGGCTGCTGTACCCTGAATCCACTTCAGACCACTTTAGGAATTCATCTGAGCACCTTCTAAATGGAAGTCCACAAGAGGCATAAAGGTGGCCTCACTACACCATGGTTGAGTGAGTGGACCTGCTCCCAGTGTGATCACCGAATGTGGTTCCAGGGTCCCTCCCTCTCTCCAAAGGGCCTTGGGGCTAGGAAAGCAAATTTGTCTTAATGTAACTCTTAGAAATTCATAAATCAAAGACAAGTTTCCTTCTCTTAATGTAACTGTTAGAAATGTATAAACCTGGTGCCAGTTGAACATCCTGATCCCAAAATCTGAAACCCAAAATGCTCCAAAATTTGAAACTTTTTGAGTACCTATATGACGCTCAAAGAAAATGCTCACTGGACATTTTGGATTTTGGATTTTCAGGTTAAGGATGCTGAACTGGTAAGTATAATGCAAATATTTAGAAATCTGAAAAAGTCCAAAATACTCCTGATCCCAAGTATTTTGGATAAGTCATACACGAGCTATAATAAAATTATTTTTATTTTTATTTTTATTTTTTTATAAACGGGGTCTCGCTCTGTCACCTAGGCTGGAATGCAGTGGTGTAATCAGAGCTCACTGTAGCCTCAACCTCCTATGCTCAAGTGATCCTCCTACCTCAGCCTTCTAAGTGGCTAGGCATACAGGAGAATGCCACCACACCCAGCTCCTGTGATAATATTAGAGAATTAAATAATTCAATTAACAAGATTGGTAGATACTTGAACAAAATTTGGGCTTTGCCAACACGGAAGATAGGGCATGACTATTAGACACAAAAAAATGCCTGCTACAATTCCCTATATATATTTAAATTATTTCCACAATAAAATATATTGCCTACATGATTAAAGAAGGAAAGAAATAAAGGTAATGAAATTGAAGGGAAAATGGAAATATAAAACTAAGAAATGCTGTCATATTTTGAGGTATTTGAGAAGATATGCTGGTAAAATAAGCAGCTTCATTTGCTAAAAGCCAATTCAATGATTGACCAATTCACCACATTTACTTGCTCCTTTTACTTATTTACAAGGTTTTTGGCAATTCATACTGGATAGTACTCTTTTAACAGTTTTTGAACATTTCTGCAAAATATTTGTTGGCCAGTATTCCTTTATGTCTGTATAACAGCATTTTAAGGAATATTCAATCTGTCTTAGCCCAGCTAGTTCGAAGACAAGGTATATGTAGGAGAAAAATATTCACAAGATAAATAAAAAATAAATCAGTAAGAAAAAGGCAGCCCAATTGAAAAATGGACAAAGAATATTAATAGGCTGTATTAGTCTATTTTCACACTGCTGATTAAGACATACCCAAGACTGGTCAATTTACAAAAGAAAGAGGTTTAATGGACTTATAGTTCCACGTGGTTGGGGAGGCCTCACAATCATGGCTGAAGACAATGAGGAGCAAGTCACATCTTTCATAGATGGCAGCAGGCAAAGAGAGAGCTTGTGCAGGGAAACTCCCCTTATAATACTATCAGATCTCGTGAGACTTATTCACTATCACGAGAACAGCATGAGAAAGACCTGCCCCCATGATTCTATTACCTCCCACCAGGTTTCTCCCACAACACATGGGAATTCAAGATGAGACTTGGGTGGGGACACAGAGCCAAACCATATCATTCCACCCCTGGCTCCTCCCAAATCTCATGTCTTCTCCCAAATCTCATGTCTTTATATTTCAAAAGCAATCATCCTTTCCCAACAGTCCCCCAAAGTCTTAACCCATTTCAGCATTAACTCAAAAGTCCACAGTCCAAAGTCTCATCTGAGACAAGGCAAGTCCCTTCTACCTATGAACCTGTAAGATCAAAAGCAAGTTAGTTACTTCCTAGATACAGTGGGGGTATAGGCATTGGGTAAATACAGCTGTTCCAAATGGGAGAAATTGGTCAAAACAAAGAGGTTACAGGCCCCATGCAAGTCCGAAATCTAGCAGAACAGTAAAGTCTTAAAGCTCTAAAATGATCTCCTTTGACTCCATGTTTCACATCTGGGTCACGTTGATGCAAGATGTGGGATCCCATGGTCTTGGACAGCTCCGTCCCTGTGGCTTTGCAGGGTATAGCCTCCTTCCTGGCTGCTTTCACAGGCTGGCGTTGAGTATCTGCAGCTTTTCCAGGTGCATGGTGCAAGCTGTTGGTGGATCCACTATTCTGGGGTTTGGAGGATGGTGGTCCTCTTCTTACAGCTCCACTAGGCAGTGCTGCATTAGGGACTTTGTGTGGGGGCTCCTACCCCACATTTCCCTTCTGCACTGCCCTAGCACAGGTACTCCATGAGGGCCCTGTCCCTGCAGCAAACTTCTTCCTGGACATCTAGGTGTTTCCATACATCCTCTGAAATCTAGGCAGAGGTTCCCAAACCCCAATTCTTGGCTTCTGTGCACTCACAGGCTCAACACCATGTGAAAACTGCCAAAACTTGGGGCTGGCACCCTCTGAAGCCACAGCCTGAGCTCTTCATTGGCACCTTTCAGCCACAGCTGGATGGCTGGGACACGGCACCAAGTCCCTAGGCTGCACACAGTATAGGGACCCTGGGCCCAGCCCATGAAACCATTTTTTCCTCCTAGGCCTCCAGACCTGTGATAGGAGGGGCTGCCATGAAGACCTCTGACATGCCCTGGAGACATTTTCCCCATTGTCTTGTGGATTAACTTTCAGCTCCTCATTATGTAAATTTCTGAAGCCAGCTTCACTTTCTCCTCAGAAAATGGGATTTTCTTTTCTAATGCATTGTCAGGCTGCAAATTTTCCAAACTTTTGTGCACTGCTTCCCTTATAAAACTGAATGCCTTTAACAGTGCCCAAGTCACCTCTTGAATGCTTTGCTGCTTAGAAATTTCTTCCACAGACACCCTGAATCATCTCTCTCCATTTCAAAGTTCCACAAATCTCTAGGACAGGGGCAAAATGCTGCCAGTTTCTTTGCTAAAACATAAGAGTCACTTTTGCTGCAGTTCCCAACAAGTTCCACATCTCCATCAGAGACCACCTCAGCCTGAATTTCATTCTCCATATCATTATCAGCATTTTGGTCAAAGCCATTCAACAAGTCTGTAGGAGGTTCCAAACTTTCCCACATTTTCCTATCTTCTTCCAAGCCCTCCAAACTGTTCCAATCTCTGTGTGTTACCCAGTTCCAAAGTCACTTCCACATTTTCAGGTTTCTTTTTGGCAATGGCCGCACTCTACAGGTACCAGTTTACCGTATTAGTTCGTTTTCACACTGCTGATAAAGACATACCTGAGACTGGGCAATTTACAAAAGAAAGAGGTTTAATGGACTTATAGTCCCACATGGCTGGGGAGGCCTCACAATCATGGCTAAAGGCAAGGAGGAGCAAGTCACATCTTACATGGATGGCAGCAGGCAAAGAGAGAGCTTGTGCAGGGAAACTCCCCTTATAATATCATCAGATCTCATGAGACTTTTTTCACTATCATGAGAACAGCATGGAAAGACCTGCCCCCATAATCCTATTACCTCCCACCAGGTCCCTTCCACAACACATGGAAGTTCAAGATGAGATTTGGGTAGGGACACAGCCAAACCATATCACAGGTAATTACAGAGTCAGAAACACAATTGGCCAACCAACATATGACAGGATTTTCAACATTACTAGTATTCAAAAAAATACAAAATAAAGTAGCAGTATGATGTTTATTTTCACAAAGCATATTATCAGATAGTTAAAAAGTAATAGGGTTATTGAAGGTATTTCTGAGATCAAGCCTTTTCATTGAGTTTAATGTTGATGTGCATGTAAATTGGTACAGCATTTGTGGTAGGCAGTTGGACCCCTTATCAACATTAAAATGCATGTGTACACTTTGAGGTAGTGGGGAGCTGGGGAAGAGTGGCAGGGGCTAGGGGAATGGACACAATGGGAGGTACTAAAGGACTGGAATGTAAAGGTGGGGGATGTGTGGGGCCAGGAGAGATTTGGAAGAACTAGGATTGATTGGGGGAGGGGGAGAGGAGATAAAAGGCATTTAGAGGGACTGATGGAAATAAAAACAAATGAGAGGGATTGGAAATAACTGAAGAAACTTAGAGGGACAGGAAGAGAAGGGGTGGGACTGGCAGGGACTACACATGTAAAATGGAAACAACTGGCATTCAGCAAATTGACCTACAGCCACTGGCAAATAGGACCTGTTCACATTGACCAGGGCCCCCCGGGAGAATGAGGTTTGTTAGCAAACAGGAAACACTGATTTTCAGAGTGGTACTAACTGTGCTTTGCAGAGTTCTTTTTACTTTGTGTCATCTTGACTCTATTATTACATTGTATTTTGCTTCTACAGAGCAGCCTGACCTCTTTGAAGACTCGTTAGTCCAAAGCCTCTGGTGGCCGATGGTCTGCATCTTTCCCATGTGCTCCTGAGGTACAAAATGGACATTTCAGCTGCTTTTAATAGAAACTCACTATGTCACTCGTAAAACTCAGGAAGCTGTCCCAAATCCTGGGAGGACATGAAAAGAGGCTCACTCTGCAGTCGAGTGCAGGTATGCCTATGGTATGCAGGTCCCAAGACTCTCCACTTCTCTCTTAGTTTGAAGTGGGCATTCTTTTAAGAAGTAGAGGACCCTGTGGTCACTGGCTTCCTTAGTGGTTCATGCAGTTGTCCACACAGTGAATCACAGGGCAATCAGAGAGCAGGAATCTGCAAAGGGGGGATGTCATGTGTTGAATTGTATCTCCTTAACATTTATAGATTGAAGCCCTAGTCTCCAATATCTCAGGATTTGACAGTATTTGGAGGTGGGGCTTTTAAAGAGGTGATTAAGTTAAAATGAAGCCATTAGAGTGGTCCTTAATCCAGTATGACTGGTCTCCTTGTAAGGAGAAACTTGTACACAGAAGAGACACGCTAGGGATGTGGAGGCACAGAGAAAAGCCCATGTGAAGAGGCAGCAAAAGAGTGGCCATGTGCAAGCCAAGAAGAGAGGCCTCAGAGGAAGCCCGCCCTGCCAACACTTTGATCTTGAACTTCCGGCTTCCAGACTGTGAGAAAATAAGTTTTTCTTGTTTAAGCCACCCAGTCTATGGTGTTTTGTTATGACAGCCCTAGCAGAGGCTTGAAAGCCTGAAGGCTTAGGGTCCTGGGAAAATAGAAGTTAATTCAAGTCCTCCAGTTAACTGTTATTAGGAACTGTTTGAAAATACCTTCTTTAAGTATAGAAGAGGCCCGTGCTACACTCCCATACACATTTTTACTTTTTCTTTAGGAAGCGTGGAGCTTGCTGTTACACTGCCCTAAAAGTTCCTGGGTTGAGCCAGTTGCCAATAGTAAGTTGGTAAAGAAAAATAGGAATGTCTGGCCAATTAGGCTGGGTCTTTCAGTTATCATATCTTCTACCCCTGCTAAAGGATTAGTCTTGGGCTTTGTAGATTCAAAACAAAATTCAGTTCAGGCCTAAGTAAGTAATTTACACACTAGTTCTAAGTAATTAATTGGAATTCACTGATTAACAGTGAGAACCGTATTTTTTCAGGAATACTGAACTATTCATGGTAGACTAGTCCTAAAAAATCTTTTCCCATTAGGAAGAGCTAAGTGAAGACCAAAAAAAAATGTACCTTGGAAATATCCTTGTGACCCTTGTCCAACTGAAAGGTCACTTCCTTAGCAATGCTTTCTCTCACTTTCCTGGGGAGCATTAGATTGCCTCTGCTCTGAGATCCCAAGGAACCTTCTGTCAGAAACCTCAACCCACAGTATTTTAATTAGTCGAGTATAAGCCTGTATTTCCCATTAGACTGTGAGCTCCAAGAGGAAAGGGATTGTGTCTTATCTATCAAGTTATATTAATAGTATCTAGATTTAAAAAGGAGGCTGGGAACGGTGGCTCACGCCTGTAATCCCAGCACTTTGGGAGGCCGAGATGGGCAGATCACTTGAGGTCAGGAGTTCAAGACCAACCTGGCCAACGTGGGGAAACCCCATCTCTGCTAAACTATAAAAAGTAGCTAGGCATGGTGTTGCATGTCCCAGCTACTCAAGAGGCTGAGGCGGGAGAATCACTTAAACCTGAGAGGCAGAGGTTACAGTGAGCCAGCATGGCGCCACTGCACTCCATCCTGGGCAACAGAGTGAGACTCCGTCTCAAAAAAATAAAATAGTAAAATAAAATCAATAAACAGAAGAATGAATGAATGAATAAATGAAATTATGATAGTCCATGTCTATAGGACATGGCTTCCAAATGGACAAGAAGACCAGTCAATCATCCGTCCATCCATCCCACCAGTGCTGATGACATGGTGATAAATCCTTACTCCCTAGCTTTTCCAGACTCTTCAAGGACAATCACTCTTCTACAAGTAGTTATTTGTCCTGTACCCTTCTGTTTTGTCTGAATTAACAAATAGTCTTTTCCCTGATTTTATTCACAAAGAAGCCCCTTACTCTCACCACTAAACTATCTTCAAATCACAATACAGCATGAAAAATTTCCGAGACAGTCTTCTAGAAGAAATGTGCTCTCCATAAACTATGATGCCTGTGATCTATATCTCCTGATCTGGCCTCCAGGTGTTTAACCCATCTCAGTTTTGGGTTTGCTCACCTCTGTCCACTGACTGCACTTCCTACACATTCTGAATGGGCTGTTACACCCCCAACTCCAGTTCTTCAGGTTTTTGAGTGGGGTCATGAAGATGGATGGATATCAGTTAAGCAAAGGACATTGGGTAAATATTGAGCATGGGAAAGCCAGGAACTTGAGCTCAATTTTTAGAGGTCAAAAATCATAAAGAAATCCGAAATTCAAGAACTTGATTCCTAGGAAAGTGCAGACATCCAAGGGTTTCATGTTTCCTGTTAGAGCAGGACTGAAGGCCTCAGTATAGATGAGCCTGAGCCTAAAGATGTGGATGCTTATATGGTTTTGCTGAGCTGAGAGAAAGATAAAAAAGGGGCACAACTTCAGACTAGTGAAATGTTGAAGGGGTGGGTTCTTTGGGCCCTGGTATTCCAAAGAAACTAGCCAAACTTGGCAGATTCAAGTTTCAACATTGTTTTTTTCTTTGTATAATCCCTATCTACATTCCAGTTGATTTTTCAACAAGCCCCCTGCGTGTTGCTGAATTTTAAGCTTCATGAGGGCATGTTTAAGCTGAATTTTAAGCTTCATGAGGGCATGTTCACTGCTGTATCCCCAGCACCATCACCTAGAACAGTGGTAATCAACAAGTGTTTGCTGAATCAATAATAGTAGATGTATATATGGGTAGATGGATGTGTGAACAAATCTGTTTCCATCCGTTGTACGGTGCATACTCCTAGTCCCCATGATGATTTATGATTCTCTCTGTGATAGGTCCCTTTGTCCAGCCACCTGCCTCTTGGTAGCTCTGAAGGCCCTTAGTCATTTGGCTCAAAAGCTGTAGCTTTGGAGACTAGCTTCTTATTAACTAAGCCATTGCACCACTTGCTCTTGTAGCCTTAAATTAATTTGAGTTAATTCTTAACTGTTTCCCTTCTGTACATGCGTCATTTAATAGTTTGCCTTTATCTGATTTTCCCCAATTTTTCCTGTGCATTTGTGGTTGTCTACAGAAGCCCTCTAGCCAAGGCCTCGGGCAGCCCTACCAAATGAATATGGGCATCTGAGTTTTCTAGGAGGCCTCTTCTTCTGCCCTGGGTCTCATCCAACTGGTATCCATCTAAACATTCCCACCCAGGGTTATTTATGCTAGAGGAAGAAGAATGCCCTTTCCAGAGCCAGTTCTTGGGGAAAAGAGGAACTGTTGATATAGCCAGAGCCCGAAAAGAAGATTACTCTGCAACAGCTAAAGGTTGGTGACATACTTTTTCTCCAACTTAGTGAAAGCTCTCTATGTTTGCTTTCTTTCCCATGAATTCCATTAGTGTATTTTCTCTCAATGACCCTTGGAACAAACAGATAGGAAAGATTTTAAATCAATAGAATAAGCTTCATGGAGACCAAGAGTTTATCTATTATTGATTCCCCAGCATCTAGCGTAGTACCTGATATGTTGATGCTCAATAAATAATTGATGAAGAAAGAAAAGAAAGACAGGAGGAAAGAATGGCAGAAGAGAAAGAAAAAGGGATTGGAGAGTAGGTATGAATGTAAAAAGTGTTAATGTTATTCAGAAATCATGTGATGATAACAGTCTTGTTTTCAAGGTTAATTGGGTATGTTATCCCTGCTATCTGGAATCAATAAAGCAATTGAAGTTACTTTGTAAAATGAAGAGTGTATTTATAAAGATAAAATAATAGCAGACAAGCAGAATAACAACAAAAAAGGTATTCTTTGAAACTTAGGTGTAAACAGCAGTGATCATATTTTAAGATAAATTCAAAACTCTGTAACATTATCAGCCATTTGTTCTGTGTCTATGCCAGTTCTCAAAAGCGAATTGAAACAGTGAAGAACTTTATTTTGGTGTACAAACAGATGTCTTATGGATAAATGCAAGCTGATCATGATGCTGATAGAATTGATTGCAACTGGTCCATTTGGTATTTAGAAAAGGTCAGCTAATCAGGAATGATGCACTGAGGAAATTTACAAATATCTAACTTTCCTGCCATTGAGCGAAATTAACCACACAGTAATTTAGCAAAGGCTCAAAACTATTTAATTGTGTGTCAAGGAAAAACAGCTCAGTGCAGGGGAAAAAAATTAAGAAAATTAGCGGTTTTTTTAGTATCAGTCTTTCATTTATTTGAAATCATACATTGACACACTTCAGGTCCAGCAAGCCAACTTTAAATGACATACACTGTTCATTGCAAAAGAACCCACCTACAGTGGAGATAGAAGGGGAGTAATTAAATATAGTTTGTACAGAGTCAGGCTGTTAAGACTAAGGGATTCTTTCTTCAGCAACCCAGGTAGCAACATATATTAAAGTTCTCAAGGTTAGGAAAAGTCACTATATTTGTATACTTCCTTAATTTGGGGAAAATAAAATGTAACCTAGGAGAAAATATAAAAACATCTCCAAGGCAAATTCAGAAAACTCTTCCTTTTAACACCAGTTTTGCAAAGACTGCATTAGTGAAGCATAGAGTTTGGTGAGTTGAAGTGTTTGCTAGACTAGTTTAGACTACCATGATTAGCACAACTGTAAAAAAGACACCAACAAACAAACACTGTTGATAATATAAGCAGACGATGGCTGGTGACTAGCAAAAAAATAAATGTACCATCTTAGCTGCTGTGGATTATTCCTAAAATTATAATAAGATGATTAAGGCTTTACCTGTGCAATCAATTTTACTTGTGAAACTGACTAATGAAGGTGTTCAGAGAGTCCCAAACTTCAGCCAGTATAATTTTTGCCCCATCTTTTACCACCTGTGCTGCCATTTAACATGTTTTTTCTTTAATTAAAAAAAAAAAATGTAACAACATTTTTAAAACTCAGTGGATATTGCTATCTAAAATCATCTCGAAGAGGCATTCTTTGGAAAACATGTCAATACCAAAGTAATAACAATAATAATGATAAGTTAAGACTATTTCAAAGTAACTCTATGAGACAGAGACATGATGGTAGAGAAGAAATCAGAATCCTTAGAGCTCATGGGAAAATGTTGAGGTAAATCATATGCTCAGATTACAGTTTGCTCTTTGCAGCTTTATTTAAGAAGCAAGTTAATGTTTACATGACATTGAACTTCAAAGTCCAAGCAATAAGGAGGAAAAGAGAATGAGAGAAAAACAGTTAATGTGCTTTGCCTCCTTGCTCCTCCCAACCCATGGAGAGGCAGCGGGGTTGCAGGGGAGCAGGGTGGGGGACAGGAAACAGCCACGGGAGGGAAACAAAGCAGGGGGATTAAGGTTTTATCTTATCAGAGTGCAATAATGTTTTATTAAATTGTAAAAATTTATTGTGCTAAGATACAAGTACTATGTTTCCTAACTCACATGACAATTATTCTTGTTAGAGTTTCAGTATCTTTAAATAATAATCCTCTTTTCTACAGTCTCGGTGTGAAACTCTGTGCCTTAATTCTCTTTGAAGTGATCCAATCTCTGATCATGTTGTGTTTTTTACAATGATACTCTTGGTTTATAGGAACAAAGTGTTGTTTTTGAAACAAAGTAGGACTTTATTTATCTATAATACAATGAAAATATCTCCTGCATCATTATTCTTTTCAAGTACTTCCTTTCTAATCCTTCCCTCTTGAGGAGGGTGGTGTCACTTATTTCTGACTTTGCAGTTAGGCCAGGCTCACTCGTGGCACCAGCAGAGCAGACAAAGGGTGAGGCTTTGCCAGATGGACCCCTGGACAAGGAGGCATCCTTCTAGGCCTGCTTCGAAGGGGACCTCCATGCCCGAAGGGAAGTCATTTTACTTGCATTTTAAAATCTTGCGATGTAGTTTTTTTGAGGTGTGTGTATTTAGACACATTTAGAAATATTAAGTCTCATAAAAGGTCCCTATAAAGTCAGACTCTATAGTTGACAGGCCGGTGTGTTCTTAAAAGGGTGTCTGAAAGAAAGGAAAAGAAGTTGAAGAGATGTTCTCTTCAAATGAAAAGGCAGGGTGAGATTTAAAAAGCTAACTGCCTCTTTCCTCAAGGAGGTGGGGCATAACTCCATATTCCTTAAGTGTGGGCCACACACAGACTTCCTTCCAAAGAGTACAGCATGGAAAGGAGGAAAAAGGGAAATCTGACAAACACTATCTTAGCCAGGTGATTAAGGTCAACATCAGCAGTGATGATGTTGATGGTCTGTATCTTGATAGGATGTGATGGGAACAGCACCTTACCTCTGTGGTCTTCCTCCCCCAAACCCATGACCCCAGTCCAACCATAAGAAAAATGTCAAAATAAAATGGGAGGAAATTCTATAAATACTTGACCAGCACTTCTCAAAACTATCTGGGTCATCAAGAAAACAAGGAAAGTGTAAGAAACTGTCAAAGCCCAGAGGAGCCTAAGGAGACATGACAACCACATGGAATGTGGTCACCTGGGTGCTTCCTTAGAAGAGAAAAAGGACCCTAGTTGAAAACTAAGGAAATTGAATAAAGCTTGGACTTTAGTTGATAATACTATATCTGTACTGGCCCGTTAGTTATAAGAAATGTACCACAGTAATGTAATACACAAATAATGGAGGAAACTGGGTATTGGGTATATGGGAATTCTTTGTACTATCTTGTCAACTTTTCTCAAAATCTAAAAACTACTGCAAAATAGAAAGTTTATTTTAAAAATATATAAAGCTAATTGCCAGGGAAACTACTGGTTGGAAAACTACTGAGACTTTGTGTCTTCCAATCTTTCCTGAAAACCCTTGAGAAACTTTATAACCACATGCAGAACTAGGTCATGCCTCTGGTGGCTGCTGCACCAAGATTAATGGGGAAAGATTCTAGTTGTATAGTCTAATGCTTGAAGTTCAAGATGGGAAAGCCAGGAGGAAAGGTAAGGTAATTCATCATTTCACATACACATATATTCATCATTCATTTGTTCACACACCGCTGCACAGAAACAGTGACCTCTCTTCCAGTTCATCTTCTCCCCGTCTCCTTCGTGGACTTCTATGTCTATCCATGCTTAAAGGTGGTGTTTCTCATACATGTGCATAATACCCTACATTTTTCTGTCCTCAGCCTCATCTACCACCTACTTGCCAATAAGTCTCAGATCTAGAGATAGATCCACTTGTCTAGAGTCATCCCCATTTGAATATCCCACATGCACAACACATCTGCAGTGGCACTGAGCACCTCCTCAAAACTTGTTGAAGCCACTACTCTTTTCTTAATCTCTCTTTCTGTGAATGATGTCACCATCCCCTCATTTACTCAGATCAGAAACTCAATGTGGACTTCTTGTCGATCCCAGAAAGCCCCTCGGCTACCAAACTGTGCGTACTCTACCTCCTAAATGTTTCCTGGGTCTAGGCCCCTCCCTCCAACCTCAGCACCTTAGCCAGCTTCTTATCATGTCTCATCACAGAGCCCCTACCTAGACTCCTCCAGCCCCCAGGTAACCCCCGCACTACCCACACAGAGCGTCTCTAAAACACAGCCCAACCACACTACTCCTGTGCTAACAACCCTCCGAGGCGCTCTGTCACCCCTGGAATGCAGCTAGGCTTCTCTGCCTGGCACACAAGGCCCTTCTTTCCCCTCATCATTCCCTCCTCATCTGCTTTCACATTCCCAAACTCACCTTCTGCTTCCACCAAACTACTGGGGATTCCCCTTCCCAATTTTTTCCCATGTCCTACTCCTACTTGGTCTTCAAAATTCAACCCAAGCTCTCTTTGGGAGCATTCTCTGAGCCCTCCAGGGCTCCTCCTGAGTGCTGTCATAGGTGCTCCTCCCCTACCTGTCTCCCCATCCCCCAGCCATGCATAGCTCTGCCATTGCTCTCATTCTTTCATTTAATAATTGGCTAGTCTGAATACTACAAATACAACAGCGAACAAGCCACAAAAGACAAAAAACCCCGCCTCTTTGGAGCTTTTACTCTCTGCACACTGGTTTTCCTGTCTTCCCCTTGAAGGTGAGAACCATTCTTTACGTGCTTCTTAAGCACTTAGCATAGTGCCCAGCACATGGCCAGTGCTCAAAAATACAGATAAGTATGTGAAGGAAGGTCCTTGACTGTGTTCCTCCCATCCTTCATGGATGATAATGATAGGAATTAGAGAAATGCCTTCAACATGCTAAGGAAAAATAACTTCAGTACATCACTCCTTCCCTTCCCACATCCTTCTCCCAACTTATTTCCCTCGGAGCAGCACACGTTTAATGATTCGTGACTGTACATCCTCCTTTGAGGGTCTCCACCTGCCTCTGGAAAGAATAAGACTACCACAAGCAGAGTATTACACATGCTACTTGTTTGTTTTTAATTTTAAGAATCAAGGTATATAAGCACAAAGAATTATATTTCTAGGGCAAGACATACGAGTTATAAAACGTGGTGCCATGGAGCAGTGATATCAAGGGACCCAGAAGTTAGGGACAGGTGTGGAGAGCAGAAATGGAAGGTTAATTTTCTCATCTTGTAAAAATGGAAGTTTCCAGATACTGCATTACATTTATGTGTCAATAACTAGAATCCTATATTTCAACCTCTATTGCTTTTCATTTTACAGCCTTTGGTACTGTTTGAATTTTTTTTAATTAGAAAATTTTAGAAAACTAGTTGGAATAGAAAAATAATGAAGAGTGGCCAGGCACGATGGCTCATGCCTGTAATCCCAACACTTTGGGAGGCCAAGGTGGGTGGATTGCTTGAGCCCAAGAGTTCAAGACCAGCCTGGGCAAAATAGTGAGACCTTGCCTCTATAAAAAACTTTATATATCTCTATATAATAATATTATATATAATTTATATATATTTATGTATGTATTATATATATAAAATAATGAAGGAGAGATGACATATTTATTGTGGAAGAAAGGCAGCACAGTCACCAGGAGGTTCTTTGAAGAGTTCCTTCCTCTGGAGTCGTGATGGGCACTGGGAGGTGTACGTGTCCAGTGTTGACTATAGCCAGTGGCCTCAGGGAGCGTGTCTGGTCTGGCTTCCAGCTGACGGCTTTCCCATCAGTGCTGAGTCACTGGCTGCAGCTGCAGCTGATGGGCCGTCCTGACTAAGGGTACCATGGAACGTCCTCTGCCCTTGCCCCCCAGAGCCTTGGAAACAGATTCCTGGAAATTCTGAGCAAGGTGCTGGGAAGTCCATTGCAACCCACTTGCCAGAAAGCCTTCCTCCACTGATGGGGGATGTACGGTGGCTGTCCTTGTCCCTCTGTGTCCCTTTTCTGATGATGTCATTCTCATCCACCCTGTGGAGTTGTTGGAAAGAACACAGCCTCTGAAACCAGAGGACCAGGTTGAAAGGGTGTCCAAGCCCTCCCTTGTTCAGGGACCTTGTGTCAGACACTCAGACTCTTTATGCTTCTGTTCTTGCCACCCTGCCCAAATGCACTGCTGTGGTTTGAATGCTCCCCTCAAAATTCACATGGAAACTTAATCCCCAATGGGGCAGTATTGAGAGGTGAGGCCTTTAAGAGGTGATTGAATCATGAGGACTCTGCCCTCATAAGTGGATTAATCCATTCATGGATTAATGGTTAATGGGTTATCACAGGAGGGGAACTGGTGGCTTTACAAGAAGAGGAAGAGAATCTCGCCATGTGAGGACCCCAGGACTCTGCAGAGAGTCCCCACCAGCAAGAAGGCTCTCACCAGATGTGGCCCCTCAACCTGGAACTTCCTAGCCTCCATAACTATAAGAAATACATTTCTTTCCTTATAAAATACCCAGTTTTAAGTATTCTGTTATAAGCAACAGAAAAGGGACATGCACTTTCCCCATGTCTCCAGATCCTTATAAGGATCAAAGAGAAGATATATGTAGAGTTCCCCTGTCAGCTCAAATATTATTTATTACTAGCCGCATCTCTTTAAACTTTTGCTTATAAGATCTTCAATTCCACCTCCATCTCATGAGTCATGACATCAACTCTAAATATCTCATTTACTCTTCTGTTGGAGCATGCATCACACAATGGGTGACACAGGTGAACACGTGCCTTATGCAATAACATGCCTAAGAGCTCTGGAGTGGTTGGGTAAAGTCCTTTGTTATGTTCCCACCTGGGGAATCTATTTCACTCTAGTCTACTGCTGGACAGATTCAGGCTACTGATTATGTAGGAGAGAGAGACAGAGACAGAGCTGGCTAGCCCTAATGTGTCACCATCAAATTGTGTCCAATGAGGGAATGGCTGACACTGTTGTCCCCATGGAAGTTTGTAGCCTGAGTACAGCTTTCACCTGTATAGCACTGATGCTCATGCCTGCTTCAAGAATGACTGTGTTTGGGTTTTGTTTTTGTTTTTGTTTTTGTTTTTTTGCTATTGCTCACACACAAATGAGAAGGAATTACTGTCTTTTTGGGTAGGTGTTTGTGTTCACTTTGCTGGTTTTAGGAGAGGCTTCAACATGGGGCCATTCTTCTCTGGATTCCTTTGGCTGCAAGTGTGTCATAGTAAAGCTGAGGCTGAGCCTGAGGCTGGGAGAGAGTTTAGGTGTTTGCTGTTCATGGGTTTGAGCAGAAGAGGAAAGATCTGAGAAGCACTGACCTGGCCAGGAGGCTGCTTTCACCAGCCGATGAACAAGTGTCTGGTGATCAGACGTATGTGCTTGGACAGGATTCTTCTGGGAAGGCCTGTGAGTCAGGGCCCCTGGGAGTCCTCGGCTGGGGACTTCAAATGAGTCACTGTGCTTTCTGATGCCTGACAAATAAGTGGAAGATAATGCGCTTGTCTTCAGTCTGGAAGACGTGTGACCCTTTGGGGAAGAGGGTCAGCAGTGGGGAATTGTGTCACCAATGTTTCCTTTTCTGACCGTTCGCCTTTCCTGCAGATCCACATCAAACACCACAACTGAGCAGCTTGATGTCTCATTTTTGTGCTTATCTTGTTTTTCTTTTTCTTCCTAATGCTTTTTTTCCTAAGTTGAATCATTCAGGGCTCTTGATGGCCTCTGAAATGAGTTGAATTTTCCTAGCCTGTCATTCAAATTCTGGCCCCTTCCTATTTCCCATTGAGAATGCCCTGCTACTCCCACCAAATTCATCAGCTGGCCATTCCCTGAGTGCGCCCAGACAGTCCCACCCTTGCTCACATTTCTCCTCTTGTCTGTGTCTTGTCTGTATGCACCCCTTCTCTTTTTATGTAAACCTAAGGAAATTCTGCTGCAGTCCCACATGCCGAGTGGCAGTGGCGCCTTCCCCAGCTACTCTAGCCCCTGGCAACTCCTCTCAGCTCTGAGCCCCACAGCCCTAGCCGCACCTCCAAACTTGGCATAGGCTCTCGCCCAGCCGCCTCTCCTTTATGTTGGGGATGTGTCTTGTACTTTGCTGTATTTCCAGGGCTTGGCAGGGGCTATAATATGTAACGGGTGCTCCATGATATTTGCTCTAGATAAGGATGAAATGATCTGCCGCCCTGAGCAATGCCCTGGCATCCTTGGCTTCTAGAAGAGCCTGCAGATGGAGTGGGGCAGAGATGCCGAAAGAAGAAACCAGAGGGCAGCTCTGCTTATCTGTCTTCTGTACTGAGGTTTCAAGTAACTTTAGCTTAAGAAAAAACTTTCTGTGCTGAAAATTTGAAAACTACTGGAAACTACTGTTATTGTTTCTACACCTAATTGATAAGCTAGGGGAAATTCATACCCGACATTCAGTGGCACAGAGAACTCATCAGAAAAGGAAGGATACAGAACAAGTGTGGGCATTTTACATGGCGCCAGGAAAAAAATACCTGTCCTGTAGAAAGGGGTTTCTTAACGAACTTGCTAAGACCATGTAAAAGTTTGCATTTTGGGTCTTAAGAGGTGACAAGTGATTGAAGCACCACAGTGAGTTCTACAAGGGGTTAGAGATTTGGCTCCTTTGTAAAATCCTTGGCAGGCCTTTGAGGGCCCCAGGGGACAGTGTAAAGCTCAGCCTCATGGTTTGCTCCAGTAAAGCCTTGTTCGGATGCAGGAGACAGAAGCCAATGCCAACTGGCTCAATTAATAGGGGACTGGGGTTGGTGTGAGGTTATAGGTAAAGGAGACCTAGGACAGCAAGTCAGGCTCAGTGAGGCCCAGGAAACCAGCGCGGGAGAGTCGCTTACATGGTTGGTTGCTCACTCCAGGCCCACTTCATCCCTGCTTCTCTCTGCTTGTCTCTGCTTGGCATCTACCAGCCCAGAGTCCACAGGACCTCATGGCTCCAAAGCCTGCTGCCATCTGGATGCCCAGCCACAGATGGCCTGCCACTCAGATCACATTTGTGAGAGGGAGGCTCAGGTTGACCGGGCACAGTCCCTGCTGGGTCCACTCCATGCCTAATCAGTGAGAGGAAGGGGTCACCACAGGATCAAGAAGCACCAACAGGGCTGGCTGCAGAAGGTGGACAAGTAGAGCCCAAGCTGCCAAGACAAGGGCAGTGTGGGTGGGGAAAGAGTGCACTGACCCCTTGCCTAGCACCCTCACAGACTCAGAGACACCTGGCCCTGCAATTTGTAGGGTTTTGGAGCACACACTCACTGTGTAAGCACAGAAATATTGCAGTGGATATTTTTACAGCCAGCTTCCACTAATGATTGTAAATTCTTGCTTCCTTCTAGGGCTGCAGTCTAGTTTCTCCCTCACAGTGTGGATCTTACAGCTTAGGGTAGAATCTGGTTAGCCAATTTTTCAGCTTTGACAACATGGAAAGTCAGAAAATAGGCTTTCATAAACAGTGTGGTTGCCTCTTACATAAAAGGTAGTGTCTAAAGTCAGCACACACAGGGAAATACATGGAATCAAAATGTCTCCTGAGAATCCTTTAAATCACCCATGAAGAATGGAACACATACATCTCTCAGGAGCCCTAATACAGCCATTTTCTTCTAGCACTAGACAGACCATGTTTTTTGGCTGACGACCAATGCAAATGGTTGGTTTGCATTCAGGGTCATGTTTAATGAAAAATCTTTAGATCCCCTCTTAGGTATATATACATATAAAAAAAGCTATGTGCTAAAAAGGCCCATGGTAACCTAGAACCTCAGGGAAATGCAGGTTCTCTCTGAGGCATCTCCTCATGGGAATGTGAGGGGGGATGCCTTCAACATTAAATCATCTCCCTGCCTTCCTTCCTCCCTCCCTTTTTCCTTCCTTCCTTCCTTCCTTCCTTCCTTCCTTCCTTCCTTCCTTCCTTCCTTCCTTCCTTCCTTTCCTTCCTTCTCTTCTTTCTTCCTTTCTCCCTGACAAGGATATATTGTTAAATTGCCTTAGGCTAGCTGTACATGGGATGTCACTATAAGAGGACAGTGCCCCTGTCTGTCCCTCTCCCCTTCTCGCACATGGGGATGAGGTACTCTGTCAGGCAGGGACACTGTCCTGTGGTCTGCAGTGCCTCTCCCTGTACCTTCCCCAGCCCCCGTCACCACATATCCCAGCCCCCTGCATGCACTACATCCTGCTGTAATGACCCCTGATTAACGAGTTGATTCTAACCCTGCTGTGCCCTGTTCCTCCACCTGAGAAGTGAGCTTTAACAAAGAAGGGGAAAGGCTGCATAAAATTAAAATACCTGATTTTGAACAATTAGCTACATATGGAAGGCTAATCTTTCAGATCATCTTTCTAAGAATGAAAAAGTGGACTACATCTCTTAACTTGGCCTTAACTTGTCCTTAAACTTGGCCATCCATCAGAATCACCTGCAGAGCCCAGATTCTGGTTCAGTAGCTCTGGGGCAGGTCAAGAATCTGCATGTCTGACACTACCGCCTCTGCTGCTGCCACCACTGCCAGGTCTGCCCCACCCGATGCTGGCACTACCTGTCAGCCAGAACCACACTGTGTATCCCTAGAAAGGGTGCTTGGTTGGAAAGCCTTTGTTAGAGAAACAGCCTCAGTGTCCCTCATGCATAAACTGAGGATAATAGTTGTCTGCTCATGTTATGTAGATTTGTTGTGAGCACTAAATGACTTAATATTTGTAGTGTTTAGAACTGTGTCTGATACAAAGTGATGGCCATACAAGTGTTTTAAGTAACAGTAATTTTTAAAGTCCCATGCCGATTATCCACAGGTAAACTCTAGTCCTATACCTCTAGAACAAATGAAATCAACTTCCTTAGATACAGCTGAAATCCTGGCCTCAGATGCAGCTGAAAGCCTGGGCTTAGAAGACTGAAAAACAAAATAAGAAGTGTGAATGTTCCTCATAATTTTTCCTGTCCCTGGAGCACAGATAACCTACAAGATCTGGACTGCATCTTGCTGTTCCAGACAGCATGATGCCCTGGGCTGGGCTGGAAGAGACAGGAACAGGCACAGGCCTTCCATGGCTGCCACCTTGGCCACTGACGGCACAATTATCATTCCCCACAACAGGGCCCAGCTGGCCTCAGATCACCTCCCAGAGGCATCTCTGCTGAAGTCTGCATGATATGTTGATCCCGCTAGTCTTTACCAATCACATCAGCATGCTGTTTCATCACAACAGTAACCACTACTTAAAATGACCTGATTGATGTGTATCTGTTTATTATGCCTTCTCCACTAGAATGCAAGCATTTGTCTCGTTCTCTACTACGCCCCAGCACCTAGCACAATGCTGACACATAGTAGATGCTCAATAAATATGTGTTGAATGTATGAACCATAGTAGTGTCAAAGGGTATGAAATTGAAGGGGAAACTATCATATATTCTTTCCGTTTTGCCTATCACCTTTCTCTGTTACTCCTGTGAGTTGAAAGCTGCTTTCTAAGAGCTAGTAGTCTGAAAGCAGATAGTCCTGTGCTGGAATTGCTACCCACGGGAGAAGGGACCCTCCCAACTTTCCTTGGAAGGCTCTCAGCCTTGCCTGGCCAATGGGACATTTGTCTTAAAGTATCAGCAAAGTACAAGGGCACTGGCTGGTGCCTGGACGACCTTTATTCTCAGAAATATTCACATACTCTAAATGGGAGGTGTCAAACCCATGCCAATAGCTCCATTAAAACCCAGGCTTCCCACCAAGAGCAACTGGCATGGTTTTCTATTTGCTTCTCTTGATCATCAGTGATAAAATTTACTATTTTATATAGAGAGAACATGTGTTGGGCGTCTCAGTAGTTCAAAGACAGAAAAACGCCTCTTAATTGTATGTAATATATTTTTTAATATATAGTTTGCCTTTTTAAAATTAATTAATTTATTTATTATAGAGATAGGATCTCACTGTGTTGGCCAGGGTGGTCTTGAACTCCTGGCCTCAAGCAATCCTTCCACCTCAGCCTTCCAAAGTGCTGGGATTACAGGTGTAAGCTACCACACCTGGCAGTAATAGATGAATTTACTAGTACAACCAACCCAAATTTTTGTGCAGTTTCTCACTAGGGCCACTGTTGGCCTCTGGGCAGAGATACTACTCTGTGGTGTGGGATTTCCCCACGATAGGACATTTAGCATCCCCTGTCCCTGGGGAACTAAATGCCAGTAGCCCCCAGGAGAATTTGTGACATCCAGAAAATGCCCCCAGGCATTTCCAAACACCTTCTGATGGGTGAGACTGCCCATTTGAGAACCACTAGTTAGGGAAAAGTAAATTCCTTCATTTTACTTCAAATGGGGTGTGTTAGCATCATCTTGCTTGAGCAACTTTAAAAAATTAATTTCTAATTACATAAATAACACATTCTCTTTGTAAACAAATCCTATAGTTGAAGCTGAAGTCTCCTTTGACGCCCACTTCCAGTTCTAGTCACTCCCTGCTTCTCTGAGGAAGTGAGAGTAACTGACATGGTTTCTACCTTCAAGACCCTTTGCTTATATATAGATGTAGGAACCTGCATACAAGTATAATGGAGTGTTGTTGGTGTGTGTTTGTGCTGTGTATTTCATCTGCAACTTGAATTTTTTACTCCACAATACTTGTTGAAGGTCTTTCCATGTCCAAACATGGAGAAATGCTTCATCCTATGGCTGAGTAATACATAAAGGCTGCACAGCATTTTATCATGTCAATGGGCCTCCTAGCAGAGAGCTGCAAAAGAAATCAGTTCCCTGGATGAGGCGTTGCCTGTGGTCTGGTCACAGGACCAAATTAGACAAAAGCTGAGGTCATTTTGAATCATCCCCTCCAACCCTGCCGCAGTTTACAGAACAAAGCGGTGGCTTGACTTGAATTTGAACATAGTATCTCTAAGCCTGGGTATTCTGGCATTGTGTAAACACAGCTCTCTGAGCCTACTGCACTGAAATGGATTCATTTCCTTTTTTAGCTTCTAGCATGGCCTTTTTAGTTGATAAATTGTGGTTCTAAGGAAGCAGGTTTGATGATCCCCTTTGTCCTTCAACCAAATGCGTAAAGGAGGATATTTACTTTTATGGGTAATTACAGGTCTATGAATTGAGCACTTAATATGAGGCACCTTCATTGCTTATCTTGAATCCTCATGACAGTCCTTCGCAGGAGGTATTACTAGCTCATTTTTACAGGGAAGAAAACTGAGACTTGCGGAGATTACGAAATTTGCCTAAGGCAAGTCAGTTAGTAAGTGACACAAACCCAGGGCTTACTCTCAGATAATAATTATGATATACTTTATGTATTTATTCAACAATATTCATTGAATGTCTGTCATGTGCTGGAAATGGTACCCAGCACTAGGAATACATCAGTAAACAAGGCAGTAAACAAAGCCAACAAGCATGTGAAAAAATGTTCAATATCACCAATCATTAGATAAATGCAAATAACCACAGTTAGATATCATCTTGCACCAAGCAGACTGGCTATTATTAAAAAGTCAAAAAAATAACAGATGCTGGTGAGGTTGCAGAGAAAAGGGAACACTTATACACTGCTGGTGGGAGTGTAAACTAGTTCATCTGCTGTGGAAAGCAGTTTGGTGATTTCTCAAAGAATTTAAAACAGAGCTGCCACTCCACCCAGCAATCCTATTACTATACTCAAAAAAATATACCCAAAGGAATATAAATCATTCTGCTGTAAAGACATATGGATGCATATGTTTATCGCAGCACTATTCACAATAGCAAAGACACGAAATCAACCTAAATGCCCATCAATGGTGGATGGGATAAAGAAAATGTGGTATGTAGACACCATGGAATACTATGCAGCCATAAAAAGAATGAGATCATGCCCTCTGCAGTAACATGGATGGAGCTGGAGGCCATTATCCTAAGCGAATCCATGCAGGAACAGAAAAACAAATGCTGCATTTTCTCACTTAGAAGTGAGAGCTAAACATTGAATGCACATGGACACAAAGAGGGGAACAATAGACACCAGGGCCTACTTGACAGTGGAAGGTAGGAGAAGGGTGAGGATTAAAAAACTTCCTGTCAGGTACTATGCTTGTTACTTGGGTGATGAAATAATCTACACACCAAACCCCTGTGACATGCAATTTACCTATGTAACAAATCCGCACATTGTACCCCCTGAACCAAAAAAGAAAGTTGGAAAGTTGGAAGAAAAAGAAAATAAAACAAAGATGAGATCTTTGCCCTTCTAGATTCTAGAGCTGACATTCTAGTGGGGAACAGAAGAGGTAAACAAACACACATCTTCTAGGGAACATTAAATGCTATGAATGAACGTAAAGCAGAATAAAGGGACAGTGAGTTGCAGAAGGGCTTTTTTAGAAACGGTGTTGGATAAGCCCTCCCTGGAGTTGCGGCATTCAAGCAGAGACATGAATGAAGCAATAGAGTGGGCCGTGCCAAATCTCAAGTGTAGAAATACAAATTAAAACCACAATAAGATGCCACTTCACATCCTCTATGATGGCTATAATAAAAAGACAGACAGTAGCAAGTGTTGGTGAAGATGTGGAGAAATCAGAGCCCTTCTACATTGCTGGTGGGACTGTAAAACAGTACGGCTGCTTGGGAAACAGTTTGGCAGTTTCCTAGACTGTTAAACATAAAGTTATCATATGACTCAGCAATTCCACCCCTAGGTATATACCCAAGAGAAATTAAAACATATGTCTACACAAAAACTTGCACACAATACACATGACTGTATACAAATGCTGTACATAGCAGTATTATTCATAATAGCCAAAAAAGTAGAAACAACCCAAATGTCCATCAACTGATAAATGCGTAAACAAAATGTGGTATAGCCACACCATAGGTGGTATCCATATATACAATGGAATATTATTCAGGAGAATTGCCTGGGAAGCAAGTTCAAGGTGAGAATGGAGAGTGAAGGACAGAAACCTGTGAAGCACCAGTACTGAAAAGACAAGTAGCAAAGGAAGATCTGTGAAGAAAACAGATGGTCAGGAGTAGAATACTAAGAGAAAGAAGAGTCCATATTATGGAAACCAAGGGAAAGTCTTCCAAGAAGGAACTGCGTAACAGAGGCAAATGCTAGAGGGAGGTCATCAGTGAAAACCAAGATACAACCACCAAACACGGTGGACATCCATGACTGCAATTTGAATACATCAGCTGTGAAGACTTTTCCAGAATAATTGAGGAAATAGGAATGTAGAAAGTGTGTATAAGATGATATTACAGATTTGTTGTTAATTTTCTTAGGCGTGATATGATACTGTGGGTGTGTAGGAAGATGTTCTTTTTTTTTTTTATAAAAGCATACTGAATTATTTCAGGGTGGAACGTTAGAATGTCTGTAATGAACAATAATTTAGCAGATAAAATGGATGAAACGAGGCAAAATAGTAACAATGAGGTTGGGTGCAGTGTCTCACGCCTATAATCCCAGCACTTTGAGAGGCCGAGGCAGGTGCATCACGAGGTCAGGAGATCGAGACTGTCCTGGCCAACATGGTGAAACCCTGTCTCTACTAAAAATACAAAAATTGGCCAGGCGTGGTGGCGTGCGCCTGTAGTCCCAGCTACTCAGGAAGCTGAGGCAGGAGAATCACTTGAACCCAGGAGGCGGAGGTTGCAGTGAGCCAAGATCACGCACTGCACTCCAGTCTGGCAACAGAGTGAGACTTTGTCTCAAAACAAAAAAAAATAGTAACAATGGTTAAATCTAAGTAACAAGTATATACGTTTATTAACTATACTATTCTCCCTAGTTTTTTGTCCATTTGAAAACTTTGGAAAATCTAAAGCAATCAACCACACAAACAAAACCTGAAAAGAAGCCACTGGATTAGGTAGTTAGGAGAATCCTGGTGACTCCTGAGAACATAACTGTGGTTGAGAAGCGGGTGTCACACCCAGATTGTAGGGGATTTGAGGTGAGGCTGGGGAGTGGGCACAAACCCTCATGAAGAAGTTTAGCCCAAAATAAAAAAAAACTAGAGAGGGCAATAAGGTCCTATGAGCTTTTTTTTTTTTTTTTTTTTCCCCACAGATCTGGGTTTCTGTACAGGCATTGGGAAGAACTACTAAGAAACTAAAGATGGAAGGTGTTACTGAGAGAAATAATGATTTAGGGAGGGAGAGAAGAAAAAATAGGAACAAGAGCTCAGGAAGGGGAGAGGACAGGTCTTTTAAGCTAGGGGTGGAAGGGAATTATTTGATGTGAAGAAAATTGAATAAGCATGAACAAACCTGCAACGTCAATATATGGAGCTGTGTTCCATCTCCATTGAGATCAAATGTCTGCAAGTCTATATGTTTATGACACTGAATATATAATCAGAAACAAGGCTGCAAATTATTTCCCATCAGTTTCGTACATGTTGGGCATTGCATACTGTATTGTCAGGATTGATCTAAGAGAACAGCAGCCATGTGGCTTGCTGGATTGGAGGCAGTTTAGGGTAAGGAAGTGAACGACTGGCAACAGGAAAGCCATCCGGGGTAAAAATGGTAATCCTTCCCCACTCAGGGAAAAGATGGGTGATTCACAGCAACGAAGACCACAGGAGTATTGGTTAAACCAAAACTCCAGTTTACCCTTATGAACTACCTCAGAATCCCATGGGGTTTCCATCCAAGGGAGCAGGACAGTAGTATCATTTGGGGACTTCCAAGAATGGTGTTAAGTCATGAGAGCCAGGGAGGTGGGGATTGTCAACAAGCAGATACAAGGACCCTTGGAGGTTGGGGGAGGAGAAGGACTCTGAGCAAATGGGATCCCATAGATTCTCGAAGATGGTGACTAAGGCTATCACAGCATACATGGTCTTCCCATCCACACAGGAGCTTTGTTTCCTGATCTATACCAGCAGAGGTACAGATCAATCAGGATAATTATCCTCAGCCCCTGTTGGTTGAAGATACCAGGCAAGCTGGGAACAACACAGAAAATGGATCAATATCTTGAGCAATCTCCACAGAGCCAGGACCAGGCATGGATCAAAGTACAACTCTCCTTCTGGATAAAGAAATATCCACAAAAATCTGCTTCGAACATCATATCATCTTGAGATAGTTCCATGGCTCAGATTCGTGTTGTTGTCTCCTTTTGTCTTTATGCCCCAGAGATGAGTTCCATTGTGTAAATGACACGAATCAGGACAACATTCTCTTGTCAGTGATTCTCACACTTTTTCACCCAAGGGCCTCTAATGGTAGAAGAGAGAAAATGTTGATGCTGAAACTTTGAGGGACTTGCATCTAATCAATATGTCCAGAGCACAAAATCGATTCTATGTCTCCCAGTTACCTTAGGAACCCAGGTGTACTTTGTATTCTAGTAATAGCAGGACAGGAGACCTCCAACTGTAGTCCACTTTGGCTGTGTTTTAGCCAGCTGCTGTTTTCTCTTGCTGCTGTAGTAAGTCACTGAAAACTTGGTGGCTTAACACACACAGTTATCTTGCAGTTCCGTAGGTCAGAAGTCCATCATGGGTCCCACTGGGCTAAAATCAAGGTGTCTACAGGTCTGTGTTTCCTTCTGGATGCTTAGGGGAGAATCCCTTTCCCTGCCCATCCCAGCTTCTAGAGACTGTCCCCATTCCTTGGCTCATGGCTTCCTTCCTCCATGTTCCTCTATCTTTTTTTTTTTTTTTTTTTTTGGACGTTGTCTTGCTCTGTCACCCAGGTTGGAGTGCACTGGAATAATCATAGCTCACTACAACCTCAACCTCCAAGGCTCAAGTGATCCTCTTGCCTCAGCCTCCTGAATAACTGGGACCACAGGCACATGCCACCACACCTGGCTAATTTTTTGTTTTTATTTTTTGTAGAGATGGGGTCTCACCGTGTTTCCCAGGCTGATCTCGAACTCCTGGGCTTAAGTGATCCTCCTGCCTTGGCCTCCAAAGTGCTGAGATTACAGACCTGAGCCACTACACCCAGCTCTTCCATCTTCAAAGCCAGCATTGTGCATTTCTCTGACCTTTCTTCATAGTCATGTCTCTCTCTCACTAACTACAGTTGGGAAAGGTCCTCTGCTTTTAAGGACTCAAGATTATATTGTGCTTATTCAGATCATGCAGGATAATTTCCCCATCTCAAGGTCCATAATCTTAATCACATCTGCAAAGCCTCTCTTGCCATGTAAAGTAACATATTCACATGTTCTTGGAATTAGGACCTGGACATCTTTGGGGGCCCATTATTCTGTCTGTCACAGCTGCTATTGCAAGAAGCCCTGCTGTTAATCCTAGGGAAGAAATTAAGGATATTCTCATCTCCCTGAGAGGGGAGGCAGGCCTATGGTATTTCCAGACACTTCTTGTCATCTAGAGATCTAAGCTTAACTGTATATTGCTAAGAGTCATCAACCTCTCTCGCATGAGCTACCGAGAACTTTTGCAAAAGAAGCGGGAGAAGACTTTGTGTTGGGGTAAGTTGGAAAAATGGGGCACCCACTCTAGATAGACAAATGGCTTAGGAAGAAGCTCTAGTGGTTTCTGTGGGAAAGGGAGGCATAGTGTTCCTGGATGGCAAAACTTTTTTTTTTTTTTTCTTTAATGGCTTTGGGAGAGTTGGTAAAGGTCAGTCCTGTGACACAGATATGGAGGAGCAACCACAGGTCTACCTTTGGCTATGGCTGCAAGGGCCTGGACAGCCAGTGTTGGACTACCTATGCTGGGAAGAGGTGAGCTCTGGCCCATGATGGTGTATGCATGTGGGCATGAAGAAATGAGGGCTTCTGCTCAGCCTGCATCTCATTCTCTCCTGGACTTTTCTTTTCTCAACCCATCTGTTTGCATGTGAGATTCATAGTGCTTCTGCTAATTCAACTTTGACCCTATTTTATGTAAACTAATTTTCCTGGCCTTACTATGCAAGGAGAGTATTCTCCCATCTCTTTCCTGGATTCCATCTCTTAGCTTCCCTGCATTGGCACGTTACTTCTCCCTAAGCTCAGAAAGGCTGCCTACAATTGTTGTGCATGGGTGTGTGTGGGTGTGTCTTAGGGTGGGAGGTGGGAGACTGGCAGTAGTTAACCTACAATAACTTCAATGCTGGTTTCCTTCCCATCCCTCCCTTGCCCATTCTAACAGCTTAGTTTTCCCCCAGGCCCTCACCCACCAAATCATTGTGACAACTGAAAACACCCCCATGGATTTCCCAAAGACCTCCCAGGGGACAAGGCCACCCCCACTGAGAACTTCGGCTCAGAGGGAGGTGAGTGGAAGGCAATGTCTGGCAGGGCTGCGGGGGCAGTTTCCGGCTTATAGAGGCTGAATAAATTTCCTGGAACAATACCTACTGGGCTCCACTGCACTAAATAGTGTGATTTCTTACCAGTTAAAACAATCATCTCTCTCTGAAGCTCCTGTTGTTCAGCCTTTGGCCATGATATACCCAAGGTGGGGCTCATCTTGGAGAGTGTCCACCCTGGCTGCACGTTGAAATCACAGGGTATCTTTAAAAAATACTGATACCCAGGTGTCACCCCAGAGAGTCTGATTAAACAGGCCTGGTCCTCTAGCTATTTTAACACTCCTGGTGATTAGCCAGAGCTGATAACCTGTTATTAGGGGATTTTCTCCGTGAATAACCTTGACGCTGGAGTGAGGGAGGGCTTAGCAGCGTTGAAATAAACGCTTCCCATTGGCTGGAAAAATTTCCTCGTGAGCCACTCCCCCTTTAATTTATCCCACTCTTTCTCCTTTTCTCCCTTCTACCCATTTTTGTTATAAATTATTTAGAATTAATCATACAGTTCCCTTTCGTTCATCCAAGCTATTACTCTGTTGCAACAAAGGTCGGGATGAAAAGGGCAGTGCAGTTGGCAACTCCATGTTTTGACTTCCTCTTGGTGTAAAGTTTTACTGAATAAAGGGAGTGTTACAGTGAGATGCTCAGACGACGGGTAAAAAGGAAATGAGCGAATGACCAGCTGGGCTTAGCCTGGTCCACTCCACATTGCCAGCCATCAGACTTTCTAGAAAGCACAGGCTGAAGGCACCCCTGCTGCCTCTCAAACTCTCTGAGGTTTTTTTGTTTGTTTTTGTTTTTGTTTTTTTTGTTTGTTTGTTTGTTTTTTGGTGATGTAATGCTCACATCTGAAGAAGGCCAAACCTCAAGCTTTTTTCACGTAGCTGTACATTTCAGTCTCTGAAAGAAAGCACTGTCTACTACGAATGTTTTATTCTGCCATCTGCCAGGCAGAAATTAGTGAGGGAAAAACAGCTAGTTCAGCACTCCCACCACTATCTTTTATAAAGGAAGAACCAAAGAACTGTTCCTCATTATTTGTGAAGCCTAGGTTTCAGAATGTACTGCTTTTATATTCTCATGAAAATTACCAAAGAATATTCAAGTTAGTTGTCACTGGTTTCAAAAGCCACACAGTTGATGAGTTACATATGGGTAGGCTGCATGGCATTTCTGCAGTCATGGGAATTTTAGTTGTGCATCTTAGACTGTATGCTCCTAGTGTCAGGATTAGAGACAAAATGTGAGGAGGGAGATCATTTCCACTTCCAAAGGTGGTGGGGTGATGTGTTTCTTGGTTTTAAAAAATTAAAAGTATCATTTAATTTGTAGTTAGAGGAGCAATAGTTTATGGCTTATTTGAACTAGATCTGAATTCATTAAGACAATCTTGACTTGACTGGACAAGATGTAATTTGATCTGAGTATATATAGAGCTGTAGAGGCATGTACACATATATTTCTATAATACATAGTCTCTTAGCATATGTTTAACCTAAGGAATGACAATGCCATGTAAAATACATTATACATGGGCCTGTTTGCTTTCAGACTCCTTCCTCACCCTTCACCTACTCTGCTCTTTGTCTTACCAGTGCCCACTTTTGCAAACAGATTTCTCTGGCTCCCGGGTCACCTAGGCTCCAGCTGGGCTCAGGCAATGAGAAACACTGGAAGGCGGGAGGAAGGAAAAAGCCAGGGTTTCTCTCCCTAAGCCTCTCAGATGTGGATGGTGCCTCTAACAGTAGCAGAGGTCTGGCTCCAGTTACTGCCAGAAAGGCTGCCATGGCTGTGGCTGTTCTGAGTGACCCTAGTCCCTGGGCGTTGGTAACACCGTCTCCTCCAATGGTTCCTTCAGTCCAGGATTGGGAGTGACTTCCTGCTGTCACTATTCTAAGCTTCTCAGGTTCTCTGTCACCTGTGTAACCAAGTCTGTATATTGAATTCCCTCTGTTATAAATACATGTAATGGTTTCTCTTGTTCTGATTAGACCCCGACTGATACATATGTCATGGTTAAAACACATTTTCCTCTAACATAGATTATATATTATTAGATTCTTTAATTATAGTTGTGGTTGCCAATCTATTATTATTTGTAATTATTTGTTTGAAGGGTAGTTCTTAATCTATTGAAGTTATTTGTATTTGCCCATAACATTTTAAAATGCTTAAATATCATAAATGCTTGTGAATTCCACCATCCTGAGCTTCAAAGGAATGGCCTAATTTTACTATATATGTTCACATGGTAAATGTAATGGAAATATAAATCGTAAGCCAGTGAATAATTGTTATTCATAATGGGACTACTACTGTATTTTGTAGAAATAGCCCGCATCTATTCTTGAGCTAATATACATACTGACTTCCAGCAATAGTGCCATGGAGGAATGATCCAGTAATAGTTACAGTAAAAGAAATGCTCATAATAGCTTTGGAACTTGGAAGTAATTATATCTTCCTCTTCAAGTGATTTATTTTTATCATTACTTGCAGTGTCTTTCCTGAACCTTAGCCTAAAATCCTCTCTCCTGCTGACTGCAAATTTAGGTCCTTCCAGGAGGGGAATGCAATAGTAGAATGTCGTCAAAGGGCCCTCAACTAAAGCAAGTCAATTTGGCTACCATTTCCTTTCTTCCCTCCTTTTCTCATCTTACTCAAGCTTAAAGGATCCTACAAGTGTAAGTAAAGCACATAAACGAGCTAGGATTTCAAACGTGGAACCAGGCATTGTGTCTGTCAAGAGCCAATGAGTGTCTGATTAAAGATGGCAGATGAGCACACTTGATTTATCCTCACCAAGACCCCACTAAAACGATAGTAACGGCATTTAAAAAGTGATAATCACCATAGTAATGGTAAAGGGACTCTCGGCAGATAAGCAATTTTACAGAATTTCTGGAGGGTAAACAGTGAATGGAGGAGTGGAGGTAGAAGAAAGATAAAGGAAGCCAAACCTAAATTACAAGAGTAAGGGTGGAGGAGGCTAGAACTGAGGAGGAAGTCTTTGCAACGCAAAATCTAGGAGACTAGGCAACTCATAAACATCAGCTGAGAGAGTAATGGGGTTGAAATCACCATGATTCATGAAATACCCCAAAGGAGCAGTTAGTCTCTCACCCCACCTGGCAGCCAGACAGGCCCTCCTCTACTTTTACCTTTACCTTTACTCCCTCACCCCACTAAAAGTCTGACAGCCTTGTTCTCTCTACAAAATGAGGTGGCCCCCAAAATGAAACTACTGATATCCTGACATTTAGGAAATAGCTAAATAGCTGAGTCCCTACCAAGTAATTATAATGCATGTAATAGAAGCAGCAAATAGTTATAAAACACTGCAATGAGGACATTATATATTAATTCATTTAATATTCACAACTCTAGGAAGAAACTAAAGCACAGAGTGCTGTTTGAGATCATGCAGCAGTTAACTGACAATGCTAAATCACCACAAGGTTAAATCACCACTAGTAAGCTCATTCCAGGTGCAAAAAACAAATAAACAAACAAAAACCCAAAGCCAATTAGTACCTTATTGTCTCATTCCAAAGTAAAGACAACTGAGGATGATCAGATACTTGAAGAAAGAATACAACACGATACAAAAATTAGCTGGGCATGGTGGTGCATATCTGTAATCCCAGCAACTTGAGAGGCTGAGGCACAAGAATCACTTGAACCTGGGAGGCAGAGGTTGAAGTGAGCTGAGATGATGCCACCGCACTCCAGCCTGGACAATAGAGTGAGACTCTGTCTCAAAAAAAAATAAATAAATAAAAATACATCATGAAAGACAGATAAAAATAAAAACAAGAATGGCCCAAGGAAAGAGTAAACATGAGAAACAGAAGGGAAGAAAGAAACTCCCAGCTGGCACCCTTGAGAAATTTGATGAGATATTGCATCATAAAAGAACAGGATGCAATGAAAAAAGAAAAATCAGAGCATTGTTAGGAGCCTTTGGATATTAAAAACATTTACAAAAAAAATCTCTATATATTTTTAAACAAAGCATTAGAATATAAATTCGAAGAAATCTCCCAAAGAGGACAAAAAGATGGAAATCATAAAAGAAAAGAAAGGAGTCTTAGAGGGCTAATCCACAGTTGACTAATAGTAGTGACAGTAAGAGAAAATGGATATTGAGAAATAGAAGACATTTCCTAGAGCTGAAGGACATGAGTTCATTAGACATAGAATCATTACATTTACACATCGGGGATAAGGAAATGATCCTCTATGACATTCGTAATCTGTGTTGTGACTAAAATGAAGTCTTTTGTGCTCTCTTTATAGGTTTAGTCTAGGAGTTGAATATGAGTAACAGGGCTTACATTATGGTGACCATGAAAAATATTGTAGGGTTAGTAACCACTCTGATTACATTTCTTTTCTTGTATAGTCTTTTGTTTTTTTTCACTGGAGTTTGTATTTGCCTTTCTGAGCATCTTTGTCATCATTTTATCCCTCAAGTTTATTCAGTCTCTTTATGTAATCAGTTATTCTATCAAATCTTTTCTTTGCTCCTGAGATCTCACCTACTTCAATTTGGACATCTTGCTCTCTGGGTTCCTGCACAGGAATCACCCAGGGTCTTCACTGGATTAAATTGCTTGGAGTCTACATTTTGTTCTTTTGGTCTTACTTCCTTGGTTTGCTGAAACAGATCCTCAGGCAACTTCTTTAGAAAGGATGTGTAGGTGATTAATTTTCTTTGACATCATATTTAATTATCACCTTTAATTGATACATTGGTCAAAAGTGTATTTTTAGCCTGAAAATTTTTTTTTCTTGAAACATGGAAAAATTGTTCCAATGCCTTCTAGCATCAGGTGTTGCTAAGAACAGTTCTGATAAAATTCAATTTTCATTCTGTTGGTAAGAACATTCCTTTCCTCTACTCTCACTATCTTAAAATGGATACAGCATTCACTATAGAAATATAAGCCTATTGCTTAAAGGTATGGAGATATCTAGCAGAAAAAATGTCTAAAAAGGTAAGAAACGATTGCCTTGTACAGTAGTACTGGGGAAGACAGTTCACCATTGCTTTTATTTATTTTTTCTTAACAATGTGCATTATTATTTTGAAAAAAAAATTATATTATAAAACGTGGATTGCTAAACCATAAAGAAAAGCCAGCGAAAGATTATCACACATGGCAGGGTTGTGTTATCTCTAGGGTAGGGAGGTGGTTGTGCTCAGAACTCAGAAAGGAATGCTAGGGGCTCCTAGAGAACTGGCATTACTGTTATTTGACTTGAGAAGTAATTGACCAGTTGCTTGCTTCATACTTATCCTTTAAATGGTACAACCACGTTTTGTGAATTCTCCTAATATGCAATTCACAATTTTAAAAAAGAGGCATATGACATACATTCATTCCAAATGCCAATGTAAATGTCTGGTCCAAGTCAGCTTAGCAAAATAAAAATTGTCTTGCAAAGATAATATTATCAATAATTTTCTTTAATAGTACAAAAACATATATCAGACCAGGCACGGTGGAGAGAAAGTTCCCTCCCTAGGACTTTGGGAGGCCGAGGCAGGAAGATTGCTTGAGGCCAGGGGTTCATGACCAGACCAATCCTGTCTGGGCATCATAGTGACCCTGTCGCTACAAAAAAAATTTTAGAAGCCAGGCACAGTGGCACATGCCTGTAGTCCTAGTTACTTGGGAGACTGAGGCAGGAGGATTACTTGAGCCTGGGAGTTAGCTGTAATCATTCCACTGTGCTCCAGTCTGTCTCTTAAAAAAAAAAAAAAAAAAAAAAAGACTCTGTCTCTTAAAAAAAAAAGTATTTTCCCTTTTCGTTTTTCTCAGATTCAATATTATAGGTTCAAAATGTTAAGTATTAAGTGCAATTGGTATCTAACAATTTCTTTTTTTTTTTTTTTTTTTTTTTTTTTTTTGACGGAGTCTTGCTCTGTCGCCCAGGCTGTTATCTAACAATTTCTTTATAGATGAGTTAAGCTTATATTTTGAGGGTTTTTAAAATTCCATGGGAGAGGAAGATACTATCTGAACCTCAGGTTGTTGGAGATTTCAATACAAAGATAAAGTCTTGTTTTTGTAAGGTTATGTTTCTAGAGGTTTACTGCTGATAATTTAACTCAGTTCCACATTGACTGAGTACTTGAGACCTACCAAGAATTCATTTACCCAATAAATATGCCAGGCATGGTTTTGGCCTAAAGCTGCAGGCAAAGTCCTTGCTCTCATCAAGCTTACACTCTAGGGGAGCAGGGGCGACAGATAGTCAGCAATTCAGTAAATAATTTTTTTATATACCAAGTGATAAAGAAAAATAGAGCAGAAAAAGAAGCTAGAGAGGAGAGAGGAGGCTGCTGTTTCATGCAGAAACCCGAATGAAAATGAGAGAGGGAGATGTGTAGCTATCTGGGATGTATAATCCCAACACCTGCCTCCTTCTGGGGTTACACAAATAAATATGTCTCTGTCCTCAAGGTATGTATAGACCATGAAAGAACTTATGATAATCTGAACTCTCAGAATCAGAATGTTGTAGAAGGGGTTAGATTCACAGTATGTTTAGACTGAAGATATACAGATGGAGGGAAGGTGAATGGGAGGGCTTCAAGTTTGAGAGATGAGTAAGCAGACAAGAACGGAAGAAGCATTTCATAAAGGCAAAGCCAGCTAGGGTGGGCTTAAGGAATAGCTAGGAAAATGGGGTGACGATGGTATACATGGGTGAAGGGAACTGGGGGAGAACTTAAAACAAAATGAATTATAGGCATAATACATGACAAATGGAGTAAGCCAGAGAGTGGACGAGAGGGTGGATGATCTTTGCCACAAAGCAGCTCTCTAGGTGGAGTAGAGAGTGAAGCCTGTATTTTCCCCAGATGGAGGAGTGGCACTAAGGAGCTGGGCCACTACAGGCTGCAGCCATAAAAGCCATATCTCTGATCATGACAAACTCACAGGCCAGTGAGCTCAGATATCAAACATGCACAGACAGAGGAATTCTGAAGACACTCGACTGAAAAATTGAAGGTAACATAAGAACCCCCAAATAAGACTAAGCTGCCTTCGGTCTTAGTAGTACTAGTTTGCATGCCAAACAAACAAATGAACAAACCCTGACCTCCCCTCCCCTGACCCCCAAACCTTGAAAAGTAGCAGAGCACGTGCAGACCATGATAAGGGAGTTTCGGGGCATAATGCACAGCAAAACTTCCTCCAGACAGACAAGAGTCCCTTTGTCCCAAATCCCTCAGTTCACCAGGGGTGTTTAGGCCCACAGGCTCTTGCTTTTCTTCTCCCCATCAGTCTCTCTGTCTCTGTCACCTTCACCATTTCTCTTCCACTCTTTTACCTCCCCCTCTTTCTTTCTTTCCAAACCAAGCCCTCAGACCTCAACCCAACCCTCTCTTCTTTCCAGGAGTTCTGGTCCTTCCCCGCTGAGGGTGATGCCTGTTTTTCATCTTTCCCCTTTTGCATCACTTACCCCACAACCTTCCTCCAATCCGCTCTTCTTAGAAAATAGAGAAAAGAAAAGAATTCTAGAAATTTCTCATTGAATATCTTCACTCTTGTTACTAACCAAAAAGCAAAAGTTGACATTAGAACTCATGGAAGAAAAGTGAGAGTCAATTACCTACCAATACAATAGATATTTCAGTTTTCCAGAGGGAAAGGGTATTGGGAAGGGGAGAAGGGGGAAGGAAAGAGAGGACAATGGCTCTACTATCATTTGTATGCATGTGTGTTTCTCCCATGTATTATGGACCATGCCACACATTGCTGAGGCCTGTATCTTCCACAGCACCTTAGCAGGTAGAAATACTTGAATGAATGAATGAATGAATGAATGGACACATAAGCGTAGCAAATGAGGCATTGAGTGCGGTGAGATTGCTCCTAGCTGTCTGATGACAGTCCTGGTTCACTGTTACTCACCGTAGATGGAGACGGCTTCTTGGAAGCTATCCTGGACTCCAGCAGTTATCTCCAGGAACACTCCAGTTGTTCCTCCGGCAAGTGTGGTCTTGCAGAATAACACGATCGTTAGCTAACTGCTGCGGGAATTCATAACCACCCTATGAAGTCAACACTTGGGTATCTGGTCTTATCCCAAATTTCTTCAACTCAGGCCCTCTTGGTTGGACTTGTTGATTTCATAAGTCAATAATCCCTTCACTCTCTTACAAATAGTGTGGATTAAGTGGTATCAAGGCATAAATCTCTTTCAAAGTTCTATGCACAATACACACAATGCTTGTATCTCAAAGTTAACTTTTTAAAAACACCATAAATGTTATTACAAGGAAATCATTACTAACCTACAAAACCCTTAACACTCAGTATATCCCACGTGAGCTGCCTGCTAATCCTCTCTAAACCCTGCTCTCAGCATGGAATTCCTGTGCTGAAAACCCAGCTGCCCAGTGTCTGAAAAACTCTATGCAGCACTGAAAGCCAACACTGGTCCCACCTTCCAGGCCGCACTCCATGCATTCTGCATTGCTTCCAACATGCTGCCTCACAATCAGGTGGTGGCCATTCTCATCTCTGTCCCTTTGTCCAGCCAGCTTCTTCTTCCCTGGAGTTTCTCTCTCTTTCCACTCCTCTCTCTCCCAGCTGACTGAAATCGAGAAATTGTATGGGCAAAGGTTTCCTTCTAGAAGTCTCCTTCAGGGAGCCTTCCTGACTGGTCCAGTCCTTGTAGCTTTCTGGGTTCCCCATGTCCCCGCCTTGCTCATGGTCAGCACAACCCCACAGTGCACTTCGGGATTCATCGGCATCTCTCTCCAGGCAGGCAGTACCTTCCTCCTGGAAGTACCCATATCTTTTACTTCTCTCTGTCTCTCAGAATACTGAACACATTGCTTTCTGCATAATGACTGTTATTGCAAAACTCTGATTGAGTCAAAGGAACTAAATCCATTCGTCTAAGGACTTGCAGTTCACCCCAGTTCAGATGATGGGCACTGGGAGAATGATAGGCATAACCAAGATGGAGGGTCTAGGCCTAATTCCAGGCCTCTTTCTCACGATTCTTCTTGAAGATCCTGTTTTCATCTTATCTTTACAGTGGGTAGTGGAGTACATGGCAAGATCCTAAGAAGTCATGTTTCCACTCAATTAATATATGCACACATTGTTATAAACTAAGCTATACATGCTTAGTTTATATTCTCTTAGAGAGAATTTCTAAGAGGTGAAGATTACAATGAAAGGAAGGAGAGTTGAGGAAGCTCTGCTCAAAATGCAAGCACTTCTCTCTTTCCCAGGAGGATTCTCATAGATTACATTATAAAGATAAATGTGGGTAACAGGTAAGAATGCAGTATAACAATACCCAGATGCAAAGAATGTCACATTTCTGTATTTCTCTCAAATCACATTAAACTTGGCTACAAAGTCCTTACTCTCCAAGGTTGGGAAATAGTCTAATATCCTGATTACTGGGTCTTCCTGACACCTCCATGGGCATGTACAGGAGCCCCAGGCTTTCACGTGCTTAGAGAAATGGGGATATTCTGATTCACAGACCATGGTGGTTGTCATGGTAACCGCTACTCCTGCTACTCCATGTTCTAGCCTTTTCTGCTAGTTGGGCCTTCTGGGGGGCCATGGAAAGATGTCTTGGTGCTGTGCTTGTCTTCCCTGGCCACAGGTTATCCATGGAGAGCCCTACCCCGGCTCTCAAAGTTGGAGTGTACAGTGTGCAGCCTCCACAGGCTTTCCAGTAGCTCCCACCTGAGTTCACACAGCAGGGGTGGGATATAGATCCCTGCCACCCTGGAAATCTCTAACCCAAAATCCCACCTCTCACACAGACTTCCCATCTTAGGGGAGTCACCAGTAGGGCTGGACCACCCTCTCCTCCTTTGGCCATAGCAACTGTCTCCACCATCCTGAATAATTCTTCTTAATCAGTCTGAATTTCAAACAAAGATCTGAGTGGAGGGGCTTTATCCTGGGAGCCCAAAAACTTCTCTGTTTTAGGCTCCAAAGCACAAAGGGCTATTTCTTTCTCCCTGAGGAAGGAGAGCCAGCCCAAGACACAAAACTCAAAGCTAAGAAGAAATTCCCTTATCATGCTTTTTTGCTGGTAAGAACGCAGCAGTAAAAAGGACACCAATTAACTTCTCTGCCACTCTCTGTTTCATGGGTGAACACTCAACCTATAGGTGTGTGTTTATGGTGGAGCGGGGGTTGTGTGGCCAACTGCATTAACAAAGGCGATGTGGAGACTGATGAAATCTCAAAGGGCAGCTCTGAAAGAGGAGCCATGAGAAGAAAGCATTAACTGTAGCAGGTGCTGCTGTGCCCTGGGACCATGGGAAATGAGGAAATGGCAATTTGCAAGGATTTCCTGGGCAGCAATTGGACTAGGGCTGGTGTAAGGAATAGGACTACTCATACAGTGGCCCAGGGGCGAGAAGACAGACGGCTCTTCCCTCGCCCAGCCCTGCATCCTGGCACGGGGCTACACTTCAAGGGATGCCTTTTTCTCACTCATACAAAAGTGTTAAGGGCTGCTGCAGCTCTGTTTAGGAAAGACAGTGAGATAAGAAAATACGCCAGGTTCAAGGGAAGCCTCGGTATTTGGTCGACCACAAAGACTGACACAATTCTCTACTACATCTAACCTTACATGAAAGCCTCACCAAGCATCAGGGAAACAAAAAGCATTGACACAACCAAATACCAATCAAGGGAAACCAGTGATGAGGAAACCAAGGCAGAGCGGCATCTTGTCCCCCGCCCTCCTCTCCTTATCAAGTTGGTCAATTGGTCAAGTGCTCTGGCTGTATCAGTCCAGGCAAATATGGAGAATTCTTAAATTCTCACTTAAAGTGTTAGAGGAGGGCTTTTAAAGATGATTGTTCCTGCTAGGCTTCCTTATTTGATATTGTAAACAACTGGGAAATTATCTTAATAAGTATATTCTATATAAGTGTCTTAGAATGGAGAAATTGGGAAAAAAAAAATTGAAAATTCCCTCAATAAACAACAAAAAAGAACTTTTTTTAAAAGTTCACTTGGGAACTACAAATGTAATATCTGTTAATTGCAGAAAATAGTTAGATCACTACCAAATTGCTCTCTTCAAAATTATGTATAATATATGTTATAAATGTTATAGAACCAATTTGTTTTCTCATTACTACTATTTGTGTTTGATCTTTTCTCCATACATTTGACCATTAGGCATATTCTTAATCTTTTCCATGTTTGCCAGTGTGATAGGCAAATAACCCTCCTTGTATTGGTCTCCGTTTCCCTGATGCTAGTGATACTGAACATGTTTTATATACTATTTGTCATTTGTACTTTTACTATGACTTACTTCTTTTTTTTCTTTGCCCTCGTTCTTGTGTGTTTTGTTCAATTAGCGCTGATATTAATCCTTTATTATTCTCCTGAAAATATTTTCTCAAAGTATGTCATTTGTCCTTCCACAGTGTTTATGGTGTCTTTAGCCAAACAGAGGATTTTTATGCAAAGAAATCTATCAATGACTTACTTTATGGTATTTGGGGTTTTGTGACTTATTTAGGAAGGCATCCTCCATTATAGAAATATTCTCTTTCATTTTTCCATTTGGTATTTTTGTCATCTTTTCTGTTTTGTTTTGTTTTGTTTGTTTGTTTGTTTTGAGATGGAGTCTCACTCTGCTGCCCAGGCTGGAGTGCAGTGGCACAATCTCGGCTCACTGCAACCACCACCTCCCGGGTTCAAGCAATTCTCCTGCCTCGGCCTCCTGAGTAGCTGGGATTACAGGCACCCCCCACCATGCCCAGTTAACTGTTGTCTTGAACTCCTGAGCTCAGGTGACCTGCCCACCTCAGCTTCCCAAAGTGCTGGGATTATAGCATGAACCACTGCGCCTGGTCATTTCTGTGGTCTCTAAAAAAGTTTGTATCATCAACTTAGCTTTTATTTATTTGTTGTATAATGCAGAGGTAAGACCCTTAATTAACACCACCTAACCACATTTCATATGCATTGTAGAGAAAAAGGAACCTAAGCTCTTTATTCACCTGAGAGACCGTGGTGAGAAGTCTGTGAGAGAGGAAAAGATGTTACGCAATAAAGATCATACACTCTAGTGGGAAGGCTATTATGGTAACCACATAATCCAAATTTTCTAAAGTAATCCTGGTTTGTAATAGTCTTTCTTACTGACACAGCATTAGAACCAACTTCTGATTCAGAAACTGTGGTCATATAGCCAATCAGCCCGTGAAAGAGTACAAGGTAAGCACCACAGGAAGTCTATTGAATTCTACTAATTCAGAGGTGCAAGGGGCATTTCTGCCTGGCTTTCCAGGCAGAAATATTAGGGAGAACATTTGAATTCAGCCTCAAAGGCAAGTTAAATTTTGATAGACCAAGATGGTGGGAGGGATCCTGCCAGGCCCAGGGAACAAGGAGCAAAGGCAGAGAAGCAGGGAAGCACAGGTTGTATGTCTGGAACCCTTGCAATCTGTCCAATTGTCTGCCAATAGGAAAGTCATGAGGAGTTAAATTATATGGTAGTTTGAGGCCAGAGGGTGGAAGACTTTGAAAATCAAGGGAATGAATTTGTGCTTTATTTTCTAGATAATAGATCACCACGAAATGTTCTTTTAAAAATGGCTTTATTAATATATGATTCACATGTCATTCAATTCACCTACTTAAAGTGTAAAATTCACCCTTTTAAAGTGTATAATTCAGAAGTTTTTAGTATAGTCACAGACAAATGCAACCATCAACACAGTCACTTTTAGAAAATTTTCATCACCTCAGAAAGAAACCTTATACCCTTTGACTGTCACCTCCCTAAGCCCTCATCTCCATCCCATCCCTAAGCAACCAGTAATCTATTTTCTGCCCATATAGATTTCTCTGTTCTGGATGTATTATATTTATGAAAACATAGAATTTGTGGTCTTTTGTCAGTGGCTTATTTGATTTGGCACAATACTACCACTAAAGGCTTGAACTACAGAATTCTCTAACCAAACTGGCTCTTTAAAGAGAAGGAACTGCATTCAGGATGGTGGATGGGGGCTGGGAGGTCAAGGAGAGCCATTAGGAGGCCAGTGAGTAGCTGTTATGTGGTCATATGAGTGGTCAGTAAGGAAGCTTTTGGCTGCAAGTAAGGAACACTGAAGTACAAATAGCGTAAATGACAAAGACATATTATCTTACTAACAGGAAACCTGGAAGTAGGTGGTTCTTGAGTTGACCCATGACTTACCAGTGTTGCCAAGGACCCAGCTCTTCCACCTTTCTCTCTACCATCTTAAGGTACTGATTTTTACACTCTGACCTTCCCCCTCATTGTTGGAAGATGCTGCAGCTCTTCAAGGAATCACCTCTTCATACAATCGCTTACAGAAACCTGAAACTCTGGATTTTAAGGAAGGAAACTTTTTCCCAGTGCCCTACCCAAGAAACTTCCCCTCATGTGCCATTGGCCAGAATCATACCACACATCCATGCCTTAGTTGTGAGGTAGGCTGAGCATGTGCCTGTCTGCCATTGTCAACCCCTATGGTGGGTGGTGAGCTCTGCCCAGCAAGAAGGAAAGGAGAGATGTTGGCAATTGTGTAGGCTAACAACAGTGTTTGCCACAAGAGACAAAGAAGATCCAGGATAGCAGAGCATTCTTAGTCCAGCAAAGGACAGTATTTTTTGAAGATAAGAATGTGGTCAACTGGAACAGTGAAGATAAGAAAAACAGTAATCAATAAAAATATAACGAGACCAGGCACAGTGGCTCATGCCTGTAATCCCAGCACTTTGGGAGGCCAATGCAGGAGGATCGCTGGAGCCCAGGAGTTCAAGACCAGCCTGGACAACACAGCAAGACCTCATCTCTACAAAAAGTTAAAAAATTAGCCAGGCATGGTGGTGCATGCCTGTGGTTCCAGCTACTCCAGGGGCTGAGGTGGGAGGATTGCTTGAGCCCAGAAGGTTGAGGTTGGAGTGAGCCATGATCACACCACTGCACTCCAGTCTGGGCAACAGAGCAAGACCCTGTCTCATAAACAAAAACAACAAATTTTTTTTGAGTTGTCTCAGTTTTCCTTATAAACTTGTCATAAAATGAAGTTTTAAAACCTCATATTCAGTAGAAAACCAAACGTGCTTCCTATAAAATGTCCATAATAATAAATACAAAAACAACAAAAGAACCTTACTAATTTCTAGTTAGACAGCATAGCCTGCAGAAGATTCTAATCCTGAGCCAAGCTCTCTACAAAAGGGTGAGATCCCAAGTGTCAAAGAGGCATTAAAGACATGCACCACACGATTCAGTGTTCTCTAATGTCTGTCATAGACCATCTTAGCTCTGGGACCCCACAGTGCTAAGCATCCTAAGCTTCTGGGAACATGCAGTAGATCCTTATCTTTGATCTGAAGAGGTACTCTGTTTATTAAATATGAAAAATTATAATTTGTGCTATTGACTCTAACTCCTGTATGACAAGCAAAGTCAAAAGAATCCCCTGTGTGCCTTGATGCTTGTTTCGGTGTGTGCCTGAAGAGAGGGATGAATGTCTTAAGCTTCACCATCAGAAATTGCCATTTTTTACATCAAAAAGGGTCTGCAATTGTCATTTCTAATACAGTTCAGCCTAATCAACCACCAAGGATGTTAACATTGATTCTGGGAAGACATGAGGGGATGGAAAATCTTTTAATTATATTTTATTATATTACTCATGAGCATGTATTATTTTTGAATTGTTAACAATTCTAATTTTAAAAAATCAAGGAACAAAAAGAGAATGCTTAGTCTGAGCTGTCAAAAGCTGTGAATAAGCTGTAAGTCCCTGGGCAGGTCCCATTATTTTTCTAGTCTAGGATTTCTTCACCTCGGTACTATTGACTTACTGGACCAGATAGTTGTGTTGGGGTAGGGGGCTGTCCTGTGTATTGTAGGATGTTTGGCAGCATCCCTGGCTTCTACCCACTGTTGACAGTATTACCCCCCAAAATGACAATAAAAAATGTCTCCAGATGTTGCCAAACGTTTTCCAGGGGGCAAACGCACCCCTGGTTGAGAATCACTGTTCTTGTCCTCAATTTCTCATCAATAAAAGGAAGCACAGAACTGAGTGCTTTAAGCTCCCCTAAAGCACCAAATTCTCTGACTCCATCAATGTCAAATCTGTAAATGTGTTTTCCAGAAGTTATTTTTCTCCAGAACCACTAGAGGGGACACTCTGCTACACAAAGGACAAAAACAGAGCACTCTGGGAACTTTGTTTTCTTCTCCTCTTGACTTTGTTTCTGTTTCTGACCGCCCCAGCCTTAAATAGTCTTTGATGTTGAGTGTGATAACCCCTCACCATGAAGCATGCAGAGTTGTTTGTCTTGTGCCTGGTGCCATAAAAGTCAGTGTTTTTAGATATGGCGGGGAGGGGAGAGCAAAATGTTCTCTGCTTTTTAAACATTCTTTGTAAGGTAGTCAGATGAATCATGCCTCTAAAAAAAGATATGCATTTCCATAAGCGGAGCCTGCAGGACAACTAGGCTGGGAGGTGGAAAATCTAGTTCTCTTCCTGGTCCTGCCACTTCTGGGCTGTGTGATGTTGGCCAAATTTCTTGACTTCTCTGGTTTTATATAAATAACGGAACTGAAGACGCTGAGGCTGAGAAGTTAAGGTCACACAGTATGTTAAGTGGCCAAGCAAGGACTTGCATCTGACCCATCAACTTCATAAAATAGTTGTGAAAACCAAATGAGATGGAGTACGTGAAAGAGTTTTGAAAAATAGAAAACCACACAAGTTCAAGGTGTGGATGTGTAGATATTGTGGGAATGAGAGAAGGGGATGGCTACGGGGTGGCATGAGGGAGCAGGAACAGAAGTTTTGCTGTGTTTGCACACAGCAAACAGAAGTTACTCCTTCTCCAAGTGTTGTATATTACAGGAAAGAGCCTCAGTGCCCCCAAATACTTCACTACTGATGGAGCTTCATCCCTAGAACTTAAGGTCTCCAACCCTATATAAGTGGACACATCACTAAGAGGAGTTTCTCTCTCATGAGTTGTTTAAACACCTTAGTGAAAGTGAGGGATCTATATCGACACTGGTTTTTAAACATTTTTTTAAAACCCTGAACCACGATAGAAAATATGTTTCACAGACAGACCCAGCTCACATACATATTATAAAATTGAAAGTGTTTGTTATAATGTACTTGGATCTTTTCTATTGTTTTATTTTATTCTATCACTTGAAACCAATGCTGACCCACTAAATAATGAGTCCTGACCTACGCTTGAAGGTATTATACTAGAAGGTTTTGTGGAGGGGAAAGAGTATAGGGTCCTGGGGCTGGTCTAGGGAGGAAACAGATGTGGCCTCCAAACAATACTCAAGGAGCCCTAAAGATGAACTTTTTACAGTTTGCCAAGGGCTCATTCTCTGAGGCATGATTCAGGAAGAAGAAAATAGAACAATAATTCCAAATTCGAATTCCCAAAATTCACCCAAATGAGTGATGATGGGCCATTGGGTAGCAATCTCTAGGCTGGATTCTCAGAGGTTATGATCTAAACCCCACATCATTAACATAAAATATGGATAGCATAAAATAACCAGCACAAAAAAACCATTTTTAATCCAACATCTATTGAGCCATTATTATATATCAGACATTGCACTAAGCACTTTACATGAGTGATAGGACATACATTAAGTTTAAGTGTTCCCTGATTTTCTTCTCTTCCTGCCCACTAACAAGATTTCTGGATTTGTCTGTCCAATTTATTTTTCTGCCCCATCAGAAGAAGAACTGGACAGAAGCAGAAGGACCAGAGGAATGCTGATTAGGACTGGAGAGAAAGCTTTTACGGAGTTTGGGAGAAAGAAAGGGAGGCAGAAGCTATGGAGTGTAAGGGGCTTGGATAGGAGGGGGAAAGGATGCTAAGGGGAATTGAAGGGGCTCTTTGTGATGTTTGAGAAATGCAAGTATTAATATGAGTTAATTAGAAGTTACTTTTGGCAACTAGACTGGGTTTCTTGGACTGCAACCCTGCCCCCTCCCCAAGACTGCACCCTGTGGGTCATGGTCTGAATAGGGTTACATATGCATTATCTTATTTAATCTGCATAACAAACCCATAAGGTGGTATTAGTATTTCCTTTTTCTCACATGAAGAAAAAGAACTTGATACAGTCGAAGTAACCTTACATTACATGCAGGCAATAAATAGTGAAACCAGGACTGGGACTTAAGACTTTTGATCATGAAAGCACAAACTCTTAAGTCTATGAGCATAGATGATTCCCAGTATAAACAATACCAGTTAATAAAATACTCGAGAATAAATTTAACAAAATAATTGCAAGACTTGTACACTGAAAACAACAAAACATTGCTGAAATAAATCAAAGATCTAAATAAATGAGAAGGCTTCCTAAGTTTATGAATCAGATGACTTAATATTGCTAATATGGGATTACTCCCAAAATTGATCTGCAGGTACAATTTAACATCTATCAAAACCCCAGCTGGATTTTTTGCAGAAATTGAGAAGCTGATCCTAAAAATCATACGGCAATTCAAGGGATTCAGAATAGCCAAACAATCTTGAAAAAGAACAAAGTTGGTAGATTCACACTTCCTAATTTCCAAACATAATATAAAGCTACAGTAATCAAAACAGTGTGGTACTGACATAACAATAGATATCTAAATCAATGGAATAGAATTAAGACTCCAGGAATAAATATTAATATTTATGGTCAGTTGATTTTTGACAAAGGGGCCAAGACAATTCAATAGAGGAAAGAATAAACTTTTTTTAAAATAAACTCTTTATTTTAGAATAGTTTTATATGTACAGAATTGTTGTAAAAATAATCTTTTCAACAAATAGTTACGGGACAACCAGATAGCCACATGAAAAGAATGAATGTGGATCCCTACCTCACACCATAAGCAAAATTAACTTAAAGCGTATCATAGATCTAAATGTAAGAACTAAAACTAGGCCGGGCACGGTGGCTCAAGCCTATAATCCTAGCACTTTGGGAGGCCGAGACGGGTGGATCACGAGGTCAGGAGATCAAGACCATCCTGGCTAACACGGTGAAACCCCGTATCTACTAAAAAAATACAAAAAATTAGCCAGGCGAGGTGGCAGGCGCCTGTAGTCCCAGCTACTCGGGAGGCTGAGGCAGGAGAATGGTGTAAACCCAGGAGGTGGAGCTTGCAGTGAGCTGAGATCCGGCCACTGCACTCCAGCCTGGGAGACAGAGCGAGACTCCGTCTCAAAAAAAAGAACTAAAACTATAAAACTCTTAGAAGAAAACTCAGGTGTAAATCTCCATGACCTTGGGTTAGATAATGTTTTCTTAAATATGATGCCAAAAGTACAAGTGATGAGAGAGAAGATTGATAAGTTGGACTTCATCAAAATTAAAAACTTTTATGCTTCAGATAACACCAACCGGAAATGAAATGACAACCATAGACAGGGGGATAATATTGTAAAATATATATCTGATAAGGGACTTATGTCTGGGATATATAAAGAATCCCTAAAACTCAAAAATTTAAAAAATTAAAAAATAGGCTGAGCACGGTGGCTCACGCCTGTAATCCCAGCACCTTGGGAGGCCAAGGCAGGCGGATCACCTGAGGTTGGGAGTTTGACACCAGTTGGACTTCATCAAAATTCAAAACTTTTATGCTTCAAATAACACCAACCAGAAATGAAATGACAATCATGGACAGGGAGATAATATTATAAAATATATCTGATAAGGGACTTGTGTCTGGGATATATAAAGAATCCCTAAAACTGAAAAATTAAAAAAAAAAAATTTAGTCCGGGTGGCTCACACCTGTAATCCCAGCACTTTAGGAGGCCGAGGCAGGCAGCAGATCACCTGAGGTCAGGAGTTCAAGACCAGCCTGACCAACATAGAGAAACTCCGTCTCTACTAAAAATACAAAATTAGCCAGGCATGGTGGCGCATGCCTGTAATCCCAGCACTTGGGAGGCTGAGGCAGGAGAATTGCTTGAACCCGGGAGGTGGAGGTTGTAATGAGCTGAGATGGTGCCATTGCACTCCAGCCTAGGCAATAAGAGGGAAACTCCATCAAAAAAAAAAAAAAAAAAGAGTTTCCCAAAATGTGTATTTTACATATATAGACTATTTCATTCATACCTTAATTTCTTTTTAGTTTTAAATAAATATAAAAAGGCATAATAAACATATAACAAACATAAATATTTACCCAAAGGAAGATAATTGCCAACTACTAAATTACTGTGATTTCTCATTT
>NW_012107508.1:197405-198031 GCF_000951045.1 Mandrillus leucophaeus
ATCTTAAGGTACTGATTTTTACACTCTGACCTTCCCCCTCATTGTTGGAAGATGCTGCAGCTCTTCAAGGAATCACCTCTTCATACAATCGCTTACAGAAACCTGAAACTCTGGATTTTAAGGAAGGAAACTTTTTCCCAGTGCCCTACCCAAGAAACTTCCCCTCATGTGCCATTGGCCAGAATCATACCACACATCCATGCCTTAGTTGTGAGGTAGGCTGAGCATGTGCCTGTCTGCCATTGTCAACCCCTATGGTGGGTGGTGAGCTCTGCCCAGCAAGAAGGAAAGGAGAGATGTTGGCAATTGTGTAGGCTAACAACAGTGTTTGCCACAAGAGACAAAGAAGATCCAGGATAGCAGAGCATTCTTAGTCCAGCAAAGGACAGTATTTTTTGAAGATAAGAATGTGGTCAACTGGAACAGTGAAGATAAGAAAAACAGTAATCAATAAAAATATAACGAGACCAGGCACAGTGGCTCATGCCTGTAATCCCAGCACTTTGGGAGGCCAATGCAGGAGGATCGCTGGAGCCCAGGAGTTCAAGACCAGCCTGGACAACACAGCAAGACCTCATCTCTACAAAAAGTTAAAAAATTAGCCAGGCATGGTGGTGCATGCCTGT
>NW_012107508.1:203168-210662 GCF_000951045.1 Mandrillus leucophaeus
TTCTCCAAAGAAGATATACAAGTGACCAATAAGCTCCTGAAAACACACTCAACATCATTAGTCATTTGTTAAATGCAATTCAAAACCACAATGAGATATCACATTGTACCCACTAGGATGGCTATAATAAAAAAGACAGACAATAACAGCATTGGTGAGGATGTGGGGAAATCAGAACCCTCATAAATTGCTGGTGAGAATGTAAAATGATGCAGCACTTTGGAAAACAGTTTGACAGTTTCTCAAAATGTTAAACATAGTATGATATCACCCAGCAATCCCACTCTTTTGTGTCTACCCAAGAGACATGAATGCATGTCCACAAAAAAAAAACTTGCACATGAATGTTCATAGCAACATTATTCATAACAGCCAGAAAGTGAAAACAACTCAAGTGTTCATCAACTGAGATTTGGATAAAGAAAATGTTGTATACTCACACAGTGGAATATTATTTGGGCATAAAAAGGAATGAAGTACTAAACTATTCTATGCCTTAGTTCATTTGCTGTTGCTTAAACAGAACACTTGAAACTGGGTAATTCATAAAGAAAAGAAATTCACTTCTTACAGTTATGAAGGCTGAGAAGTCCAAAGTCTAGGGATCACATCTGGTGAGGACCTGCTTACTGGTGGGGACTCTCTGGCAAGTCCCAAGGTGACACAGGACATTACATGGTGAGGGGGCTGAAAGTGCTAGCTCAGGTCCCTCTTCCTCTTCTTACAAAGCCACAAGTCTCTCTCTTGTGATAACCCATTAATCCATTAACCAATTAATCATTAATCCATGAGTGGATTAACCACCTCTGAAAGACCCCACCTCTCAATACTGCCATATTGGAGATTAAATTTCAACATGAGTTTTGGAGAGGACAGATATTTGAACCATATATTGTATGATTCCATTTGTAGAAAATATCCAGAAGAGGAAAATCTATAGAGACAGAAACTAGATGAGTGGTCGTCTAGGGCTGGTAGGTGGGGACAAATGAAGAATGATACCTAATAGGCACGGTGTTTTTTTGGGGAGTGACAAAAAACGTTAAAAACATAGATTACAAATTACATAATTCTGTAAATACACTAAAACCCATTGAATTGTACACTTTAAGTGGGTGAACTTTATGGTATGTAAATTATACCTTAATAATTGTTTTTAAAGAGAGGGAATGAAATGAGAGAAATCTAAGGCAACAAGTATAGACAAGTCTTCCAAGGAATTCCTTGCATTAATAAAGGTTTGGTTTTAATTACCAGCATTTAACTGCATTTGTTGTAGCAAAGGAGGAGGCTGCTCCACTTCAGGTAGAAGCTAGGGAAGTGATATTGTACTTACTTCTCTGTATCTTCAAATGGATTTTTGTCCCAGTTCTCTGATTTTATGTTCACTGTTAGTATCAACCCCAGAGCATATAACCCAAGAATCTGTGTCTCACTTAAGCTTACTGATCATTTCTGCTTCTTTTCTTTATTTTTCTGTTCACATTATCCTGATAGGATGCAGGGTGAAGAAATGATCAGCCTTTGTTCATCTTATTAGAGAAATAAATACCTGTGTGTATGAAGCAAGCAAGGCCACTGAGTCTTTGGGGAAACAGAGCAGGGAGGTGCCCAGAGGCATTTTCTGCAGAGAAGGAAGAAAAGAATAAACAAGTCTTCTGCCAAAAATGCCTGGAACTTAAAGTGATTTCCTCAGCCCAAGATCAGGCTGTGTGCAGACACTGACAGTGAACCTGATCAGTTGCTGCTGCTCCCTTGATTAAAAGCATGTGGCTTTCTCTCTTGTGAAATTCACCTCTATAAATTCCACCTGCCTAGGGATTCAAACTACAAGGAACAAGTGCAATTCCTCAGAGTGGCAACTGGCAGAGCTCCCAGGAACAAGGTAGAACTACACAATGTCCCAGGCATCAGAGGCACAGATTGCCTGAGCCAGGGACAGTGGTCTCTGTGACCTGACACCCCACCCACAGTGGGAAGGAAAGCTGTGGGTGTGTTATCGAGGAGGCCTCCACAAGGGGCTGGAAATTCCTGGTTTTGTCTTCCTCTTGGAATGAGACATTTACTCTAAAAGAATCATGGAAAAGTACAAACCACAGAATCATAAACCACACGGGGAGAGGCTACCTCGTAGGTCATTCTTACACTGGGCCCAGATACCCCAAAAGCAGATGTTCTCTTCTCGCCACCCCTCCTCGCCTTTGCTTGCCCACAGTCATTGCCAGGACTCTCCCTCAGGCCCAGAAAGGCAGCCGATTCCTGGTAGGAGGGCGCTAAGAGTAGAAAGTAACTACCATTGTCAGGTCCAGATCTGTTCCCTGTCCCTTCCCGTTGCTCCTGCACTCTAAAACCACACCACAGTTCCAACTCTTTTTCTGAGTCCAGAGTCTTTGAGAGTGCCGTCATGCCCTTCTTCCTGTAGCCTTCTTGTCTACCCCAGATGTATCCCTTTAATTTCACTGACCTTCCCACCCATATCCATGAGGCCAGAAGGCAACAAAAAGACAAGCGTGGACTCTGGCTCCCGCCGAGGTACTCTGTCTCCCGTGGCTCTCGGATTTTGCATCTACCACATGCCACAGGCCTGCGTCCATCCGACCTCCCTAGTTTCTCATCCCCGCTTGAACCTGATGACTGACTCGCCCTCCTGGCCACGCTGAGTAACCCGCCCAGTTGCCAAACCTCAGACCTGGTGTTGACGCAGTAAGAAGGCCTGAGGCCCATGTTGCCAGAACATTCCTAATTGTTTCACTGTTTCCTTGTAGGATTTGGTTTCAAGTCCCATCTTTATCCTTGTCTCCTTTCTCCTGGCCAGGGTGCCCTTGGTCAATATTCCTTCATTCGCTCCAGCCACTCAGCACCGTGATTAACAAAACAGGATGTGAGATTAGATGATCCAGACTCTGCCACGAACTAACTAGCTGTGAGGCTTCAGAAAAGTGTCTTAACCTCTCTGAGCATCCATTTCCTCCTCTATAGCATTAAGACTGTTAATAGTACGTACCTCACAGCTTTTTTGTTGTGATAACCAATAAATGAAATAATCTTCATAAAGCACAGAGGCTTGAATGTTCACTCTAAGTATTTAATATGTGTCCTCTACTATTTTATTTTGCAATTATCATTCCTTAATTCATCATATATTTACCAAGCCTCAGGCCAGGCACTGAGATATAAATATCCCCTTTAAAGAGCAGTCATGTCTTAAATCCAAGAAGAGCTAGTTCATGTTGGCACCTAGGGCAGGGAGCTAAGCCCAGGGCCACAGTACAGAGGCAGAGGAGAATAGACGCTGACCACCAGCAGCTGCCCGGGGATGGTGACAAAAGTGCCTTCCACCTTTCCGCATCTCTTTCAATACCACTGCAACTCCTTGAGTAGGTGGGCACCACACAGAAGGGGGATGGCAGAGGGGCAGTGAGAGGTCCCCAGGGAAACAGCCTCTTCTTCTTCCCTGCTTCTCTGACAGAGCACGGCCATGCCTCTGCCATGCAGGAGGGTGATGTCCTTTGGGGAGGCCTTGTTGAATCTGTCTGGGGCTGTTCCGGAAGTAGGAAGGGCGGCTGGGGGTGGGGAGACAGCAGGAATGTTCTCCTGGCCTGCTGGTCTGTGCCGGCGAGTGTGCTGAGAGGAGGGCCTCTGGACATCAAAGGTTCCTTTTGTCCCCTTCCGAGTGGCAGGGCAGCCCAGCCGGGCTGCTGGCGATGACTCAGGCCTGGCCCTGACGTCACCCACGCCCGGCCACTGGCCTCCCTCTGAAGCCAGGAAACTAGCTGGGGAGTGGCACTCGCAGCTGCAGCAAATCTCAAAATAAAGAGGCAACGGCCTTTCTCCTCCTCTCCATCTCCCTACAGCACACCTTTTATTTCTTTTCTTCTTTTTTTTTAAGCCTCACGAAAGATTTTACTTGTAGATCAACTTTCAAAATGTAGGAAGTCAGAATGGGTGACATCATCAGAAAAATATGTGGAGCTGATCGCCACAAGAAGTGAAGAACCCAGGGCACGAAAGCAGTTGTGACTCCTGGGCCCAGGGAGTTGGCAGCGTCTGGGCTTCAGAGGAGCCAGCGCCTCCGAGTAAGTGAAGGCCCACTTTTGGCACCCCCTTACTCAGCGCCCTTCACCGTAGGGCGCCATCTTGTTCCCTGACGCCTACAGCTTGCCAAGCCCCAGCCCAGAGTTGGGAGTAGGGACTGCATTTGGGAGACCCTCTAAATACGGCCCCAAAGGGATCTGATATCTCTCTTCTCCACAGGATCAGAAAAGAATGCAAAAAAAAAAAAAAAAACAATACTAAGACGGAAACCCAGGGGAGAATGGCCCAACTGATGCCTTTCCCTGTCAACCCTCTTGTTTTGCCTCCTCTTCCTCCCCTCACCTGAGTACTCTGTTTCAGACGGTCAGAATGTTTGTTCAGAGTTCTGGATTGTTTGCTTCCTAGATCTTATACTGAGCGATCAGACATAAAAATAAACCCTGTTCGAGGCAAATACGTGTCCTGTGCCATCAAACGGTATTTTCACACTTAACCTGGTAAAAGATGACAGCCCTGGTAAAAAGATGCACACAACTGTGCTGCCTTTACTGCGCACGTTTCTGATTGTTCTGTGTATGAACCTACATTATCTTATTGCCCTGTTTACAGAGGACTTATTTTCATTCCTACTTGTGCCATGGTATCTCAGATGACATTAAACACAAAGACACAATGTGTCTGTTTTAACTTTGACTACAAACTCATAGTTCTTCACAAAGCCTGTAATTTCACAGCCTCTGGAAGTTCCTACCCAAGAAAGTTAAGTTCCCAAGAGAAAAGTTTTGACATGTACATGAGAACGGCACACAGGCATAGAAATCATACCCTGATTTTCCTGGCTTCTAAAGTCATCCCCTGAGTCAGCATCTAGTCTTCGTACAGCTGACGTATCGGAGGAGATATGTTCTTCAGAAATTCTATGTTAAAATTATTGGGAGCGGGGAGGCGTAAGTCTCATTTTAAAGGCAGTAAGGAAGCTTGTCATTTACTGGAAAACAGTGGCATATTCCTTTGTAAACGGACAACTCCCTTTGGAAATTAACTATCACACACTAAAATATCTGTTTTACAGGCCTTATGTTTTACTTTTTGTTTTACTTTAATATATTAGGTGGTCTTGAAGTGAGGCTCTGCTCTACTCCTGTTCTTGTGGCTCTGAGATCTGAATGTTGTGACCACTAATTTGGTAAGTGTCATTTGTCCCCAACAGCTACTTAAATTTAAGTCTCCCAATTCTCCTTTTTCAGTTGACGGTAAGATTTAAAGAAAGGGGGAAAGGGCACAGAGATTTCTGTACACAATGATAACAGCTGTATCAAAAACAATATTAGGATAGGCTAATTGTTATAATAGAACCCCAAATCTATAGTGGCTCAAACACAATAGTTTATTTCTTGCTTATGTAACAGTACAGGTCAGTGGGGCAACTGTTTTTCATGCATTCATTCAGAGACACAGGTAGAAAGGGGCTTTGCCTTCTGCAGCATGTGGTTTTCAAGGTCGCCTGGGGGTGTCTCCACTCCTCAGTGGAGTAAGAAAAGAGCATGAAAAGGTGCACATGGGAGTTTTTTTATGGGCCCTGCCTAGAAGTGGTGCGTGTTACTTCTACTCACATTCCATTGGCTAAAACTCCATCACATGACCACAACTAACCACAGAGGAGTCTGGGAAATGTAGTCCCTGATGGGGCAGCCACTTAGCAGTGACAGCTCTGGAGGGTTTCTGAAGAAGAAGTAGTTCTCTCTGGCACAGCACATAAAAGAAACTTGGAGACTCTCAAGGATAAAGTTGCATAGAAACAGTGGGATAAGTAAAAAAATTATCCACATTTAGATTTTCCTGACTGACACTCTTAGGTAACATCTGGCCATGAGGGCAAGATGCAATGGATGAGATTTCTCAACACCTCTGTCCATTATGACCCTGAGTGAGCACCATCATGTTGCCCATGGCCAGTGAACCACGAAGGACATTTTCCTTATTTCCTTCTCCTTATTTTTCCCCTCAGTATCCTCTTGGTCTAGGACTATACCGGCTTTGTCTCCTTCCTGGATCTAGTCATATTAGTTGGAATTGTGACAGAATTCTGCTCCCCCAACTAGGAGCCCCAGTAGTCTGTAGGAAAGCTCTTGACTTCCTTAGCTTGTAGTTTTCTCTGCTTCTGGAGGCTTTGGAAATGTATCCTACCTAATCTGCTCCAGGTCTTGAGATACTTGATCGGGGAAAAATTCCCTAAGGTGAGACCTTTAAACCAAATTATTAGAGAAACTGTTTTTTTCTTTTCTTTTCTTTTCTTTTTTTTTTTTTTAGACAGAGTCTCACTCTATTGCCAGGCTGGAGTACATCAGCACGATCTCAGTTCACTGCAACCTCTGCCTCCCAGGTTCAAGTGATTTTACTGCCTCAGCCACCCAAGTAGCTGGGACTACAGGCGTGCACCACCACACCCAGCTAATTTTGGTATTTTATAGTAGAGTTGGGGTTTCACCATGTTGGCCAGGATGGTCTCGATCTCTTGACCTCGTGATCTGCCGGCCTTGGTCTCCCAAAGTGCCGAGATTACAGACATGAGCCACCGCGCCCAGCCAAGAAACTTTTTTTTTTCTTTGAGACAGGGTTTCACTCTGTCACCCAGGCTGGAGTGCAGTGGCGCAATCATGGCTCACTGCAGCCTCAACTTCTCAGGTTCAAGCGATCCTCCCAAGTAGCTGAGACTACAGGAATGCGTCACCATGCCTGGCTAATTTTTGTATTTTTTGTAGAAACAAGGTTTCCCCATGTTGCCCAGGCTGGTCTTGAACTCCTGGGCTCAAGCAATCCACCCACCTTGGCCTCCCAAAGTGCTAGGATAACAGGTGTGAGCCACCGGGCCCAGCCGAGAAACATTTAAAAGTAGACTAAAAAGTCTCAGGCTGGGGCTATTAATGCTGCCCCAAAGGATGTGATATATATGTCTAGCTTTTCATTTTCAGGAAAAGTTTCAAAACATTTACTGAAATAACAAGTGGTAAAGTTGTAAGCTCTATTTGGAGAACTTTTAATAAGTTTAACATTTTATGTAACCTTCTAACCATTGTTGATGTTGGCGAAGTATTCCCCTCAACTATCCCCTCATTGGTGAATAGAAAGCATATGATGGGTGCCTTGTGACGCCCCAAACTTAAAGGTGTGAGATAAAAATGAACTCAAGTCTGAGGTGCCTGGTACCTAGTTCTCTAGTTTTGTCAATATCTGACTAAACATTCTGGTTTCTGATTGACTTTTGCCCCTGGACTTGACCTTTCTGGCACCCACATCCACACCCTGAAGAGCACATATTGTCTATTGTGTGGGGATGCCTGTTACTGGCCAATTTGCCACAGCTTCTCAGGTATCTGACAGAGGCTGATGCCTGGCCTACTCTCCTGTTACGGCTGCCTAACCTCTGCCCAGTCCCCTCACGTCAGGATGGAGCTGAGG
>NW_012107508.1:211412-240862 GCF_000951045.1 Mandrillus leucophaeus
TGTGCCAGATTTCAAAAGCTGGAGCCAAATGGGGATGATGTGTTGCTGGAAGTCCTAGCCTAACAGAGTCTTTCAAGAAGGGCAGAGCCAAAGGTCTCAGTCAACGTCAGGGTCCATTCATGTGGGAGAATGGCTAATCACAGCTTGCTAATTTCAACTACCATCTGTTATGACTCCTCAAAGCACTAAGTAAGCAGGAGTTGACATATGAATGGTGTTAGGGTTGGGGGAGGGGCCAGCCTCCTGATTTCTAATTTCTAGCTGCATATTACTACAGGAAGGGGCGTGAGACCACCACATCAGGTACCAGAATTTCATTACTGTTCAACACTTGGTGTTTGAAAGAAAGCCATAGATCCCTGTGACCACTGGATGCTGAGTGACCTCACAGACAACACCAGCAAAGCAGGATTGTGTACAAACACACATTTTGTAAATATTTTGATATTTGACATTTCAAAAAAAGCATCAAAGTAGACAGTCTGGGAAAAGTTAGACGTTGTTGAGCTTTCTTAACCTTAATTTTGCATGTTGTTATTTTTTTCTATTTTAATTTCACATAGGAGTAATAATTCAAATTTGAGGCACTGTAGTCTTTTCAGAGCTTAAGTTATCTAAAGATCTGAGCCTGGCCTTGTTGAGCCATGATGAGCAGATGTGGACTGAGCACACAGTCTCACACAGGCAGCTCTTACACTAGTTGGGTATTTTAATCCCTGAGGTTTTAGAATTGTCATAGCACAGATGTGCAAGCTCCTTTCTCCCCATGGGTCAGCATCATGAATGTTCTGTCACTCTCCTTAGAGAGTTTGGCAGAAATACCACATCATATTCACCAAAACTAAGAATTCATAGTAATAGGGCTTTATAATTTCTCACACTGAAATCCCCTAATTTCTTGTCAAGAACCAAGTTGGAAAATACCACACTTCAGGGTTTTGTTTTTAACTCAAGAAGTTTCTAGTTTTCATCAGAACTTTCAAGCTCCCTCCTACCTCCAAAATAGTATCGTTAGAAAATGTAATGCTGAGACTCTGTCAGAATAAGTAGGTGATATATGCAAAATGATTTGGGCAGCTTAGAAAAGTGCACATCAAGGTAAAGTGTTGATAAAGGCCGGGCGCAGTGGCTCACCCTCTCATCCCAGCACTTTGGGAGGCCGAGGTGGGCAGGTTGCTTGAGGCCAGGAGTTCAAGACCAGACCAGCCAACATCACGAAGCCCTGTCTCTACTAAAAATACAAAAATTAGCCAGGCTTGGTGGCACATGCCTGTAATCCCAGCTTCTTGGGAGACTGAGGTATGAGAATTGCTTGAACCCAGGAGGCGGAGGTTGTGGTGAGCCAAGATTGGGCCACTGTACTCCAGCCTAGGCAACAGAGCAAAAAAAAAAAAGTGTTGATAAAAAACAATCGTCATAATTATGGTCAGTATTGGTGCTTTGACTTTTGATATTGTTATTTTTGTTATTTTAAATATTTTTTTGTCTTTCTAAATTGACTTTCATCTGGGAGCCTTAGCACAACTTCTAACTAGCCAAAGCATATTTGATTCTAGGTCATCCCCACTGAGAGGCTTCTGATCTTATTCACAGGGACATTTAACCTGGGGTTCACTGAAACCTTTGAGGAAAGATGGATGAGTCATCTCTCTGCCAAAAGAAGATGATTCCTGGCATTCTATGGGGCTCTTAGTGTATTGGGACAAGGAGGCTTGGAAATTACTCCACGGAGGCATTGACCTTGGGTAGTGCCTCCCAAGCCATAGTGGAGAGAGTGCAGCCCTCATCTTTGTCCAAAAGAGCATTGGTATAACCCCTCACCCCAACCCCACCCCATTCTCTCCTTTTTAAAAGGAGAGAAGAATATATACAAGAAAAAATTGGAAAAAATACATCAAAATGTTAAAAATTGTTGAGATGGTATTTTATGTGGTGTTTTGCCCCCATTTAACTTTATGTTGTAAACGTTTTACCAAATCACTAAATGGTCTTTGAAAACATGATTTTTAATGGCTGTGTTTCCATTGCACTGATACATTTTAATGTATCAATTTTTTGTTGTTGGACATTTTGATAGACTTTAGTGTTCTACTATTTTTAAAGTTTCTAATGCATATTGGTGAATTGACCTCTAGAAAGGTACCAGTGTCTATTTCAAAACCTTGGTCTTTTTTCATTTCTCATATTAAAATGCATGCTGCTAGGCCCCAGTGGTATTGGAAGCTCTGAGGAGGAGCCTGGGGATATGCATTTTAATCTGCCCTCCCAGTTCTTCTGCATTAATGCCTGAGAACTATTGACATGCTGCATTCAGTTCAACAAATATTCAGTTGGCAAACATTTATTAGACAAAAAAAATTAGGAAACTCTAAGCTAGTATATCTATACCAGAATTTAACTTAAAGCCTTTTTTTGGCTTCTGATTTTTAGAGTTTCCTTTAACTGTGATATGATGTAGTAAAAAGATTATTAGCTAGGCAAGAAACCGTATTGTACACATGAAATCACTGAGTCCCGTAATGGTTCATTTACTTCCTGGTGGTCACTCAGAGATTTAGTGGCAAAGATTGAACTAGACAAAGGGCCCAGAGTCACCCAACCTTTGGGTAAGAGACAAAAGGCACCAGTGAGAAGATTGACCCCTGAGGCAACCTCCTGTCTCAGCCAAGGAGCTTTTACCTGCCCTCAGATAGGCATGCCCATACTTCAAGACACTCTTGGGCAGCCTAGACCTAGCGAGGGACCCAAGTACCCATCTTGGTCACCTAGTGGGGCCAGACCATTGTGTGCCCTGATCCCTGAGGTGGTAGCACTGAAGAAGCTGGACCCAGGAGAACAGAGGGCAGCCGTGCAGGCAGCATCCATGTGATCAGCGCCACAAAAGCAGGGTAGGAGGTGGGATCTGGGGTCAGAAACCAAGACAGCGGAGCAGGGTCAGGGCAAGTGCCAGACAAAAATGTGTGGGCAAATTTGAGGTCAAGGCAGGGATGAATTGAAAGGAAGACAAGCAAGAGCTCGAGGGCAGCTGCAGAGGAATTAGCCTCAAGGATGGAGTCCCACTGTGTGACCTCACAGTACCTGCCCCAAGCTGTGCCTGCCTCTTTAAATCTGAAAGGTGCTGTGTTCTGGGCTGCCTTCTGACAGCAGGTGAGTAGAAGCACAGCCTGAGAGGAGGCAGGCCGGAGCAGGAGGAACCTGAAAATGGAAATTAGGAAACAATGCAAAAAACAATTATAGCAGAGACCATAATGAACAAAAAACCAATTTCTTTAAACTCTCACCACCTTCTAAGAGGAAGTCTGACCATTCATCCTGACTGCATAACCCTGCTGAAACCCATCAACCCACACCCACTGATTGCCTGACGGTATCTGCCCGGCTTCCTCTCATTCCACCGCCTCAACTTCCAGAGCCCACCATGGCATCACTTGACTTTCAAGTTCTGCCTGGACAGATTGCTCAGCTCCCTACCATCCCCAGTTCATGTTCAGGTTCTGGAAATCAACTTTAGGTTCCTCCATGCCTACGTCTATGTCGATCCCCTGCAAAGGCACCTGGTGACACACAAGAGCCAGAACCCACAGGAGCTCCTCCACAGGACCCTCCCAGGGCTTAGCCACCAGGGAATTTTGAGGATGATCCTCAAGCTTCACTGCCCCATGCACGTCTCCATTATCTCAAGGGTGTCCCTGTTCAGGATCACTACTCTCCTGATTCTTGGCCTCCTGGTCCAAACTCATGGCTCCAGGGTCATGATGAGTAAGAGTTCTGGCAAAGTCTACAACCTCCCTTGAACCAGAGGTACCTTGAATCAGAAGGAGGGTGACTTTCCAAGAATGGCTGGGCCAGTTCAAGTCCTCACTATAATGTTTGCCCTATGTAAGACCCATCACCTTGTCCTGCACAACTTTCTTGAATGAGGCACCTTCTGATACTCAGATGACATTCTAATTGCTCATGAGACCTGGACCCCTGGGCCAGGAAAGCCCATGTGGTGGTGACAGCAGTGCTTCCAAATCTCACCCACAGGAGACAAAAATAGGAGTTCCATGGCATCCAGACAACGTGTCCACATGCTGCTGGAGAGTCTTGGGTGGTCACAGAGTACAAAGTTCAAGGGCAAAGATTGTTCAGTGGGTCCCAAGATTTGACAAGTGCCACTGGTGGTCCCACCCTTGCCTCTCTACATTGATTCCATGTCCCGCTTCCTCTCACACTATGCTAATAACAATCTAACCTGAGAAATTAAAAGTATTCACACAGCCTCTGTCCAAAGCTACAGGAAGACCCTGACCCAGGCAAACTCTGTTCCTGCCCCACAGCTGTCATTTCACCTGCCCCACCCCATGGGAGCATGTGCCACTGGTCTCAAGTCTTCCTGCTGGTCCAAGAGGCACTGCCTCAAAGAGTCTCAGCATCCCCAGATAGCAATGTCCCACCACTGCAGTCAAGAGCAACTGGGCAAACTGGAAGACTCACCCCCTCATCCAGAGAGACCACCCCATTTTCCATCATATAAGTGCCAGACAGCCCAAACTGCTGTGTAGACAGCTACCAGGAAAACTGGAGCAATGAGAGACGTCTGAAGTCACCCCAGCTAAGCTTGGAAGGCCACAGAGTTTAACTGCCTTCTTGACTGTGGCCCATCAAAAGGAGCCCCTACACATCTAGTAGATGGCCAAAATAAAAAATACTGAGGTTACCAAATACTGGCAAACATGTGGGGACACTGAATCTCTCCTACATTGCCTGTAGGAATGTAAAATGGTACAGCCACTCTAGGAAACAGTTTGGCAGTTTCTTATAAAAGTTAAATATACACTTACCACATGATCCAGCAATCCTACTCATGGGTATTTACACAAGAGAAATGAAAACTTATGGTCACGCAATTAACTTTACATGAACATTTATAGCAGCTTTATTTGTAATACCTAAAAACTGGAAAATAGCCAGGTGTTTTTCAGCAAGTTAGTGGGTAACACGCTGGTACATCCACACCTTGAAATACTAGTCAGCAATAAACATGCACGTGCTCTTTACATACAATTCAAATGGATTACGAGGGCATTATGCTGAAAGCCAATCTCAAAGAGTTATATGCTACATGATTCCATTTAGAGAACATTCTTGGACTGACAAAATCATAGTGATAGGCCAGGCACGGTGGCTTATGCTTGTAATCCCAGCACTTTGGGAGGCCAGAAGTTTGAGACCAGCCAGGGCAACACAGGGAGACCCCACCTCTGCAAAAATTTTAAAAACTAGCTGGATATGGTGTTGTACACCAGTGGTCTCAGCTACTTAAGAGGCTGAGATGGGAGCATTGCTTGAGTACAGGAGTTTGAGGCTGCAGTGAGCCATGATGGTGCCATTGCACCCCAACCTGGGTGACAGAGCAAGACCCTGTCTCAACAAGCAAAACAAAACAAAACAAAACAAAAAACACAGTGATAGAGAACAGATCAGTGATTGTCAGGAGTTAGGTTGGAGGATGGGTGTGATTATTAGAGGAGGAGCTCAGGGAACTGTGGTGGTGACTATTCTCTGTTCTGATGGTGATGGTCATTACTCCAGCCTGCACGTGTGATGCGTTGCATAGAACTGTAGACATACAGGTACACACACACTCAGAGTGCATGTAAAAACTGGCAAAATCACATAAGACTGTATCTGTGTTTATTTGAACTATACCAGAGTCTGTTTCTTGGTTTAGACCAAGTACTACAGCTATGTAAGACATCACTGGGGGAAGGTGGAGAAAGTAGACACTGTATAACTTGTTGTACATCTTATGCTATTTCACCAAAAAAGGTATTAAAACTTTAAAAAAGTTTTTAAAACTATGTTTAAAACGGGGTTTTCCCACCCTGAGGAGGGGGATTTATCCCCGGCTTCTCCCTTATGAGCAACTCCTGCTGTTTATTTTGCCGCCTTCTAACTTGTGGTTTGAAGTCTACAATGTCCTGCTGGCTTTGGCCGCACCCTCTGCTTCTCAGAGACTGATAGCCCATTTCGGATGGAATCAAAGCTCAAGTATGCCAGCACTGAATGTGAATGTGCCCCATTTGCCCCTCCCTAAGACCGTAACTTCAAAGCTAGGTAGATTCAGATCTAAGCAATGGTCTCGTGGTGAAAATCGAGGACAAATCATCCTTCTCGCCCCTGTGCCATAATTTCTTTTCTGGAATGGCTCTTTGCTCTGCTCTTCATACAGATTATACTCTTCACCTTCACTAAATGGGCCCTCCTTTAATGGAAGAAGATTAACCCTTCTTTGCCCCCTTTCAATCTCATTCAGCCGAGAGCTTTCTTTTAACAGCGTTGCTGTCTCCAGGCCTTGTGCCACAGCGGAATGCTACAGAGTGAGATGGCTGCCTTCTCTTTGAAGCATTTACGTCTCTGTCAAACACCTTTTTGCCAGACTTGGCCCTGGAAAGACAGTTTTGAAACTAAATTTATTGTGAGCTCCCTGGGTTGGCAGTATGGAATTGCACAAGGTCATGGGCATTTAGGTCAAGAGGGACTCGCTGCACTCACCACCTTCGGAGTCCTATCTTAATGAAACTCGAGCTGTATTTACTCCCAGGTTCTGCAGAGGAGTCCCCAGCATCACCTAAGATGGAGGCTGAGCATATGGGCTGAAGTCTGTGCGGCATCCTGTCCGGATGTGACAATACACTCACAAGCCACTGCTACCCCAGGACTGGCCTCAGCCCCCAGCTTCCAACTGTGCCTTAGTTATTAGAGGGACTCATCTCAAGAGACCGTGATGAGAGGGACAGCGGTGCACATTTCTCGGGCCTGGCTGAGTTGGCAACCAGGATCGTATGCTAGAAAGGTGACAATTTTAATCGTTGACTTTCCGTAGTCGTTGGTGAATCTCGTAGTTTTGCACCTTTTAGTTTCAAAACCATACTGAACAACGGAAAATGAAACCTGCAGCTTATTTTTAGCCGTTCATGCTAAATCATGAGATTTTTCTTTGCAAACCAAAGAGGATAAAGGCTACTTCAGCAGGTTAAACTTAGTCAATTGACTTAATATAGCAATCAAGTCTGGTTCTCTGACAAGTCTCAAGTGAACTTGAGAAGTTCCAGGTGATATTTTGGCCAACATTGACTATTTTGCTTAAAATTATATTTAGTTGAATTTTGTTTTTAGTTGAACAAATGTAGTACGATATTTTCATGAGAGGGATTGGAAAACATGTCATAAACCCTCCATTCTGTCATCTAGTCATTAATTCAATTAACCTATAGCTATTTTTAAGTATCTGAAAGCTTAGAATTTTTTTTAATTGAGCCAGTGTGTTGAATTACAAAGAGCAGAATGCTAGAAATTAAGGAATATGGCTTCTATGCTCATTGCTGAGGCCTTTATTTAAATATGACACTCTCTTTGAACGCAATTTTCTTCTCCCTGAAAGAAATTTTCTAGAGTCTTCCTTGTCCTTTAATTCTGTGAAACATGCTGTGCCACTGAGGGCCTGAGAAAATGTTGAGGTATTCTTTGGAGGCTGTGGCAGTGTTGTCAGGCCACTCTTATTCCTGTCTCCTCTTTCCCTGTTCTAGGAGAGAGAGGTTTTCACAAAGCACTGTGGTCTGCTTGCCAGACAACTTGTGGCTGCCCTTGGTAAACAAGTGATTAAGTACTTGAAAGATGTTCAGCCCCCAAGCCCATTCCTTAACTCCTGAAGCAAGTACTTGAACTTTAGGAAGTGGCTTCATGATACAAAGCTGAGGATCCCACTGTAGTGGTAGAGAAAGGACTCTGGAGTTTGGTGTTGGTGAGTCCAAAACATCCTCAGTGAGCCTCTCCATTGTGTTAGGAAATGCTCTAGTGCCCTGGAAGATACAAAGATCTTGCAGGAAGCAAGCCAGAGACATGGGCCTAGGTAGATAATTCAATACAACCCAAATGTATTGTGCTTTTCTCTTTAGTCGAAAGGAGTTGAAGACTCACTGAGGCTTGTTAAGCTGCTCTGACTGAGAAGAGGTGCATTGTTGTGGCCCTTTCTGAGCTGCAACATCATTTATCTGAGAGAAGAGCAAGCAAGTAAATTTATTCCCAGGTTTAAGTTTTGAAATATTTGTTGCCCAGGGTGTGAAGAAAGATACAAAGAGAAGATTATGCTCTCACATGAGGTGAATTTTTATGGATCTGTAAGAATTCTTACTTTTTTACCTTCATTTGTGTCCCCACCTTCCCTTTTCAGCCTAGTTGCCAGTCTCTCCAAAAATATGAAACTCTACTTCCTTGCTGAATGTGTTTTACCAATTCAGAAGCTAGAAGGCCCTGATGTTTCACTTGCTCTCCATCTGGTGCGTGACAAGCAGTCATGGCAGAAAATGAACATGTGATTGGGTAGTAGGAATGGGCACTCAAGGTCGTTATTCATGCCATGTTTCAAATGCACTGAGAAATGAAAGCAGCAACTATTCTGTTGCTAAAGCTGAGGTAGTGATTTCCATAATGGTGGTGACACCTGTTGAGGATGCTCCCACAGGAGGATTTGAGTTGGGTTAGGATGGGTTGAGATGTTGTCCGCCACAATCTGCCTTACAGCCTATGTCATTTGCCACTTTTCCTTTATTAAAAAACACATGGTTTACAGTTCCCTTTTCCTTCCAGCTCTTTCCTGGAGGGTAACCCCAGTTTGGTCCACAAGGTTTGCTGCTCAATCCTTGCCAACAGGTGTGTACTCCTTTCTCACATCCTATGCAGATGCTAATGGATGGACATGAGGACGCTCGTGTCTAAGAACTGGAGAATGTTTCCTGGAGTTCAGAATCCTCAAGCATGTCATTCACCCAACCCTTCATTCTACTGCCTATGAGCATTGAGCAAGATAGTCTTCTTCTCCTGTTCCCAGGTGGGGTGGAGCTGGTGGATTAGAAAGCCCCCTTTGAGAGCCATCTTGTTGGCATATACAATTACTGCAAATGAAACAGGATAGTCAGCTGGCCACATACACCAGAAGGCAGGAGAGTTGGAGTCTAGCTTTTGGCCTACTTGACCTAGAAAACAAGCTGGGCTTGATTTTTTTAGAATCACAAACTTTCAGAACTGGAAGGGACCCGAGACAGAGGCAAAATGAACAGATGTTAACAAACAGGGTCATTAAAATGGTTTTAGTGTTTAAATCACTTTAATGATAAAATAAAACAGTAAATTTGGTTGAGGAAAATCTCTTCAAAATTAGGCTTTTTAAAAGTCCATTTAAAAATATGTTGGAAAAAAATCATAATAGCTACTTAGGCTATCTGTTTAGGAGAAAAATACTATTTGTGAGTTGAAAATAGGTCAGTTTCAGCTGGACACAGTGTTATGAGCCTATAATCCTAGCTACTCAGGAGGCTGAGGCAGGAGAATCGACTGAGAGTTCAAGTCCCACCTGGGCAACATTGCAAGACTCTGTCTCAAGAAAACCCAAAACCAAACAAACAAAAGAGAACAGGCTAGTCTGATTGTTACATTGATTTTTCTTTAACTGATCATTTAGAGCAGAACAGTCTAACAACCTGATAAAAAAGTTATTCACAAATGCTGAATACATTGGGTGTAAAAGGAAACTAGCTATAATTTTTAATATAGTGAAAGGCTGCATTAATAATAAACTCATGAAGTGTGTGATCTTGGGCAAATCACTGGATCTCTCTCAGCCTGTTTGGTCACCTGTGAGAGGGAAAAAACTAGACTCCACTAGGTTTTTAATAAATACATTTCCATTTGAAAATGTATTTATTAAAAATAAACATTCCATCTGAAATATATTTATGTCATTTATTTTCATTTATTTTACCTCATAAAATATTTTTTGAATTATGGCAAATCTCCCACTAAAATATTTACTCTGCTTTGTACATTTAACTTTCCAACATGGTCCAGCTGATTCCTTCTCTTTCATTGTGTCTTTTCCACCTGCTGGGCCCAGCCTGTCTCCAGCTGGTGGCATCCTAGGTTCCCACAATTCCTAGGGCCTGGAGGGTAGAGGCTGATTCATATGAACAGAGGTAGTCAGGGCTCCAGGGAGATAGGGTCCTCTACCAGGTGTCTGCACAATAAGAAGATTACTGACATCAGGGATGGAGTGTGGACGTAGGAGGAAGTTTTATCCTCTTAGGATCGGTGGAAAGACGTAGACTTTGCGATCAATCAAACTTAGGTTTGAACGCTAAGTCTGCTATTTACTGTGTATAATCTCTATTAGTTCCTCACCTAAAATTGATGATACTCAGCTTGCAGAATTATTGGGTTAGAATGAAATAAACATTGGACATGTAGCTAAAATATTGAGTATGTAGTAGGTCCTCCATAAGGGTAGCTAGTATAGACATTTTAGCTCTGATCAATGCGGAAGGCAGAAGTTCCTGCCCAGGTCTCTAGGGAAGATGTAGATGTTCAAAGTAGCATTGAACTTTCTCAAAAATCCAAAGGCATTTTTGGTCATTGGTAAATTAAGTCACCGTGTTGTTTCCAGGACTAAATACACTATAGACAGATTTAATAACCAACCTCATTAAAAAACTTAAACTTTTTAAATACTAAGAATTTAAGCAAAAGTGTAATTGGTAAACACTTTTATTTTTTTATTTCAATTAGAATAACCTAACCTGACAACAATGTACCCACAAATGTTGACTATCTCTATTAGGTGTAAAAAGAACCCAGCTGTAATGTTTAATGTGGTGAACAGCATAAAGGAGCATGCAAACTGATCCAAATGTTTATAAACCAAGTATTCCTCTGGGACTCAGTGCCCTGACTTTATGTTTTTTTAAAAACATAGAGAGTCAAGCTTTGTTCATACTTGAATTATGTACATTGCATTAGCCGTGCAATTTAACTTTAACCCACAGGACTGCAAAGAAAATTAGCTCAGCCTGCGGAACAACGAGACCGCGAGCAAGTAAGCACGTTAATCAAAGTGAAAGGCTCACCCTTCACTTCTAGCTCTGTCCTTTTCCAGCCTGTGCCTGCCAGATTATTTCGAGTTCCTCGTATTTGACTCGTCAAAGTGGCAGAAACAGGCTAAAATGTTCACTGTGGAAAAGGGATTTGCCTTTTAAATTAATGTTTGTGCACATGCCCCGAGGAGGCTGATGAGAAGCACGCAATTTTTTAAAATCATAAGTGAATGCATACCCTTGCCACTAGTAATCATGACAAAGCTTAAGTAATTCAGGCATGATCATGGTTTTCTGAAAGTATAAAACAGGATTTACTAGTTGATAATGTCTGCCTAAACAAGCTCATTGCTTTGAATATTTTCAACTATAGTTCGTATTTGTTTAACCCGAGCAGGTCTGGTAAACGTACCACATTTACTGATTGAGTGTCTTGGAACATCACAAAATAAACCAATACGTGGCTTTTAGGCTGAGGGTGGACAGAGAACCCCATAGAGGGTTTGGAAACTGCCCTGGCATCTGTCTTACAAGTACCAGTAGGGGACCTGACCACATTCACCACCTTTCCCTGTAAAGGGAATAGAATACTATTTACTCATCTCCTGGGAGCCTAATATGGATTACTGTCGTTGTCACTGTCATTTATTATTCCCGACAGAGGAGGCAGACGACTTAGTTCAATGTGGTCAGAGTTGATTCCGTAACGTGTATATTTAGCCTACATGATAATAATTTGTGAGTATTTTTAAATGAACGTCTAGCTTTCAGACGTCATTAATGGGGAATATCTCAACAGACATGAAGAGCATTCAATGCCTAGGTGTTTGCGTCAACCTCCTCCCACCCCACTCTAAGGACTCTGCTTCATAGATGACCGTATATTGAATTGGTGCCTTATAACTCACCGTGATCATCCCTCTAATTCTCGACCCCCATGGTAAAGGAGGAATTGGCCTAAGGACACTCCATTCTAATTTTCTGACGCTGTCAATGCTAACCAGAACTCGTAGAGCAGTGATGTGGGGGTGGGGAAGATGGTTCCACTATTGGTATGAGACCAGGAGCTACTGTTTTCGTTAGAGCCACATTTATTTCTGGAGTAGTTGTGAGAGAGAGATGTACTCCAAAGAGAAGAGGACTCTCGCTATGGTTCAGGTATGACCGACCATCTGGAGAACTCAACTCAGAGACTTTAAAGTATATAGGATATAGGAAGGCAGGGTACATTCCACACACTAAGCTAAAAATCACTTGTGCTCTGGGGCAGGAGATAGAATGAGAGCTAGAAACAAAAGATCCAGTTGTGAAACCTAGTACCTCAGCTGAGGTGTTTGAACATATTTTCTCTTTTAAAAAAATTCTGGGGAACTTCAATATGTTGCTAACCTGATTATTTTCAGCCAGTCCTTACAGAAGATTGAGGTGCTGGAAAACTAGCAACCCCAGAAAATATCAACTCATTTTTGCACATGTTAAAATTAACAACAGCATATTCAGTGAGGCAATAGGCAATTAAAGACTTTTGGAGAGATAAGAAGAAGAAAACTATAAATATTACATATTCAAAATCAGTCTCAGCATTTTATAAAAATGTTGGCTTATGTCCAGGATCTACGGGTGGGGGTGGGTATGGTTTCTTTGTAGCTAAAGAAATAGAGTGGAAAAGAATCTGTTCTATTTCCTTAAAAATAAAAGACTTCTTGTTTTATACAGCATGGCAAATAAAATGCTTTTTTGTTTTTTTACCTGCCGGCAGGATCTGGAGGAAATTTTGCTAGCAAGCTATGCTGTTTTCCTCTTTGGGGACCTGGTGACACTGGTTTTGTAGCAAAACCGTATTTGCTTATTAGGCATTTCTTTAAAATCCTGAATAAGCAGCTCTTTCAACAGTTTTTGTTCCACATGTTAAACATTTCATTGCAATTCGAGCTTCGAGCGTGTGTGTGTGTGTGTGTGTGTGTGTGTGTTGATAGGAAGGAATGAAAGGGGGTGCATAAGAATTCTTGAAGGTTTTTTATTTAAAAAATTAATTCCTCACCATTACGTAGTGGAGTATCTGCAGAAGGTGATTCCAATTTATTACATACCGCCAAACTAGATCCCATCAATCTTGAGCAGTGGGGGTGGGGAGGTGGTATTGAAGACGACATGAAATTTGGTGTTTGAGTAGATGAGATTTAATTTTCGGAAAACATTTCACTCATAAAACGGATATCAACCCGGTGTCAGCACTGACCTCCTGATGTCAATGTCATCATGCAAGCGTAGCTAAAATAAGCCTCAAAGTAAAACAAAGAAACATTGCATCTCAGCACAATACGATTTCTTCTCTTACAGTATGTACTATCTATAGCCTTTTGGTATTCCTATTAATGGCTTGTTACTTTAAAATTTAGCTTTTGGAGGGGGAGGGAGAAGAAAAATCATTTTGCATTTTCTATGTTCTGAACGCATACAGTATGCTGCTGTAAGTCTTCGTATTATTTAGGTCAGTATCCTAAGGATAGCTTTTATCGTTCATGATGGCCAGCTATACAGCCAGAGGAATTCAGCATCAATTTATTTTTCTGTTCTGATTTTATTCTGCTTCCAAGTTTTAAAAAATCCATTCATATTTTAATAAAATTCTGAGGCGGTATCTGCCGCTCTGTACTGCAGATCCATTTAGCAGGATACATTTACACTGCTCGTGGTTAAAGGTTATAGCACGGATACAGACAGCTGATCATGCATTCTTCTACAAGCCTGCCGGCACCATTTAGGGTTTTGAAAAATAATCTAGAAATGCTATACCCTTTATCAAAATTATTCTTTACTTTGCAAGAGCTTAACAGTTTTGGTTTTTTCTTAGCAATTCTATAAAATTAACAATCTATAAAATGCATCCCGGACCAGATACATACTGTATTGAAAGCTTTCTTCAAGAAGAGAATATGAGAGTGTTCTTTCCAGCTTATTTTCTTCCTTAGCAAAAGGATTGTTTGATTCTCAGAAGCAGAAGGACACATTCATTGTGGAGCAGCTCTGCTTAAGTGTATGAAATGCCTTCTGTCTGGTTGCAGAATTTGGAGTTTGCTAAACAGTGTTTAGTGATTGGGCTCATCTTGCATCACCAGTTGATGACATTTTTCTTTGTTCCCTCCTACCCAGTTGAACCAAGACTCTGAGGCTGATATGCAATGTCACTTACAACATTAATCAGATACTGCATTTAAGGTGAGCTGTCCCTTGCCTCCTCCTTCCCCAGTGCTCGTGTGCTGCATGCAGTACGTATCTTGCTTCTGCGAGCCTAAGATGGCAGGCAGGATTAGTCGTGCTTGTGCTGTGTGTGCATGCTGTGTCTAGAATTCATTACACGTTGCCTAGTATTTCAGATGTGAGTATGTAAATGCTCTGTATGCCATATCATCTGGTAGCGAAGACTTGTTTTTGCCTCATTACAGCCTTAGATATTTCAACATCACCTTTCATTTCCGATTCATTTGCTTCTGGATGTTTGCTTTACATCACATTCAAAATATGATTTTACCTTTTTTTTTTTTAACAAAACCAAAACCCCCCACAAACCCTAAAAACAAAAACAACAACAAAACTCTGCTACCAGATGGTGTCTCTCCTTTCTTCGTGCATTTGCTGTCTTTTAAATAATGTATGTTGTATTGTTAATTAATGTGAATATCAAATTAAACACTTGAAACTTACATGTTTATTATGCAGGTAAGAGGCAAGGTGGATTCTATTTTTAACTCTTATGCACTCCATCATGTGCAAGCAACTTGGGTTCTCAAATTTGTATTTTCAATGCTGGTATCAGTGGTTTGATTTTCAGCAAATGTGACAGTGGCCTTTGCAGTGGTCAGCTCCGAGCTTTGAACTCTCAGAGGAGGAAGGGGAAAAAAATTCAACACACCACCTCCTTGGTTGCAGTCTCAGAGAAACCTTGGATGAGAAACTTCTTTTTTCAATCCTGTTTTCCTGTTGATAAATTCAGTTCTGTGATCACAGTTCATTCAAGCTGTTCTGCGTATGATTTTTGTGTGTATGTGACAATTGCATCTAAAACTTGTGAGCAAGAAGACAGAGAAATCAGTTGGTCTCCATCGCTTTACATAAAAATGGCTGAGTGTCTTGTCATGCTAGCACTGCATTAAGTGATGCATACAGGTAGGTTGAAATTTGCATGTTTTTATAGTTTTTTTTTTAGCCATGCAGCAAGAACATTAGATGCATTAGAATATGACTTTTAAAAAAACAAAAATTAAATAAGACAGTTGTAATCTTTTGGGGGAGGGTTTTTAATTGGATAGCCTCTGCTCTTCAGATAGTATATAAATGTATAGCTTTTACAAACTTACTAAATGATTCTGCCATAAAAGGGAGATTAATTTTTTTAAAAATCATATATATGATAGGTGTGGTGCCATTAGACAACAAAAGAATTTTTTGAAAAGAGTGATGATTCAGCTCCATTTCAGCTTGAAACTAAAAATAAATGGGTTTCTGGAGATGATTTCAAAGAGCGTAAACAAGCTTAATAAGAAACATTAAAAATATTTAAATTTTAAGAAGCGGTCTTTAAACGTGTTATATGAAAGATGAAAATAAAAACTAATATGCTTCCAAAATTAATTTTAGGTAATATATAAGAATATATTATATTATGTATATAATTGGGGGAGATGAGGAGTTGCAATTTTCAAAGAGGGAAATATTAAATATAGATGGCCCTCTTAACAGAAATAGAGCTTCACTGAATGAAACCGAGCCCCTAGAATGGTTCATTGCAGACCATATAGCTGTGGTTCTGGCACTTTTCAAAATAATTTCATGAGCTCTTTCTTTTGAGCTTAACTTCTCAAATATATTTTAGTTTCAAATTTAACACTGGGCCAGAACCTGTTTCCTTGGTAACCAAATCGTATTTCAACATGCAATAACAGATATGCAAAAGAATGTCTTTAAAAAGGAAACAAATGTTTAATGAAAAATTTACAGTTCTTTTTCCTCTCATATAGAATCTGAACTGGTTTCAGATGGTTTTAATGCGGTCTTCAAGCCTTAAAAATTAAGCCATGTTTCTAAACATATAGAGAAAGCTTGCACAGTGACAGCTTTTCTCTCCCTTCTTTGTGCTCAGCACTTTCAAAATTAAGGTTTTCTTTGCAATATGCTCCAGAATGCAGGTCAAGGTTTGTGTACAGAGGTGTAGTTTCATTATCACAAGTTCACCAGCGCCACTGAAACAAAAGGTATTTCACAAATTCTGAGAATCAGAAAATGCTTGTGCTCTTGCCTTCCCTGATCCCTCCATTGGTAACCTCAGTGCTCTCGGTAGAAAAGGACCCAAATCCAAGCCTACGCCTCCAATGACAAGTGCACCCTGAACCTTTGTGGAAATATCTCTATAGATGTGTTAGGAAGATGGTGCTAAACCTGAAACCTCCCCGAGGTTTGCTTCGATGTGAAGAACATTGAGATTCAAAACCATCTGTGTAAATGGTTGCTTTATTCTAGCAGTTTATCTAATATTCTATTCCATAGCACTATCGTAGAATTGAACCTTTCTAATGGGCTGAAGGGTGGTGGTGGTTGTTGTCATGTTGTTTTGTGGCCAACTAAAATATTTTGCTTGGAGTCTTTCTCTGGTTCAATTATTTTAGAACGTGATTCATCTCATACTGATTTTGTTCTCCAGGCTTGCCATGAAATACCCTTCCTGCAACACCTTTTTTTTTTTTGGCTGTTGGGAGCCATTTTCCTTCTTGCCTGTGACTTTAAATGACTAAGTATATTTTGAATATAGTATCAATCAGAAGATTGTAAACTGAAGGGAAATATCAGAAACCTGATTCAATATTGCCCATTTTTTTCGTACCAACAGCATTAACAGTTGCAATAGGATCAAGCTAATTGTCATTCACTCTTGAGCAAATAATGAGCCAGGCATTTATAATTAAAACACTACTGCTAGTCAGAAAGCTTATAACTACAATGTCTTCTGTTTTGATAGGCCAGTACAAAGTAATCATTTTGCACCTATTTGAATCTTAATTACAAGATTAGATGGATGCAATGCAATTGTTTTACCATTAAAGTGAATGCATGATAGATTTAACAGTGTATTTCTTCTTTGTAGAATGTCAATTCTTTTGTTTGTAACTCAAGCATGGTTGCGTCATCTTGTAGATTTTCATACTTAATGGGGTTTTTTTGTGGCATTATTCACTTACGTTGCTCTTAGTCTTGCCTAAAAGAATTTTAAACCCAATTCAAGGATCTAGAAAGCCAAATAAGATTGTTGGGAAGTGTATCGTATCATTGTCATTCTAATAAATAAATCAGTGAATAGAATAATAATTACTATATATTACTTCGTTGTGTTTCACCTGAATACTTTGCCTTCATATTTCACAGCAATCTTGATAAGGCACCAAGCTTTCCTAAACTTACCGATTTACAATTATTATTGAATTTCCAAGAGTAGCTGAAAATGCTTCTTGGTGACTGTAGAGGATGGCATTTACCCCATCTCATTGTTTGAAAAGCTATCCTGAACCCATTTACACTTTTTGGCTCAGGTATTTTTACTGGACAGGCCAGAGCAGGTGCGACAAGAAGACTGTGCAAACAATTGCACTGTTCTCACCAAAACAAAATGGGCAAATATGTGGTTTTCTGTTGGAATGATTTATAATATAAAATACTATAATATTTATAATCCTGTAATACCAAGATTGCATCTCTTGCCATAATACTAGAGTGGTATTGATCTACCTCATCCATTTCCATGGATCCCCCAGAGATGGACTGGTAATCAGACTATGACTTAGAGCCTCTTCACTGTTATGTGAGAAGAACCTAGAAAGAGATCTAGCACTTTCTCTTTAGTACTAAGTCATGCTAAGTCTTTGAGTTCCTGGTACCATGTGGTTCATTCTAATAGCTCCGTTCTAGAGGAAATGCTGTTCTTAACAGCTCTCTTGGTAAATAAACAGTCCACACATTTATTAAGCATCTATTATATGCCAGGCATATTCCAGAGGCCGGGAGGGTGCTTGTGGGGAGGGGAATAAGCAAAAATATAGATGTAAATAAAGAAGGCGAGTGCACAGAGGAAAATTAAAAATTTTTAAATGAAAGTGGTCCAGGCACGATGGCTCATGCCTGTAACCCCAACACTTTGGGAAGCCAAGACAGAAGAATTGCTTGAGACCAGGAGTTTGAGACCAGCCTGGGCAACATAGCAAGATCCCATCTCCACAAAAAATTTTTAAAATTAACTGGACATAGTGGCTGGTGTGTACCTGTAGTCCTAGCTATTCGGGAGGCTGAGGTAGGAGTATTACTTGAGCTCAGGAGTTCGAGGTTGCAGTGAGCTAGAATCATACTACTGCACTCCAGCCTGGGCAAAAAAGCAAGACTTTTTCTCTAAAAAAAAAAAAAAATTTTAATTAAAAAAAATAAAAAGTGAGGGTTATGTGGTTCTAGGGAGGAGAGCCACTTTAGAATGTTTGATCAGAATGTTCTGAGGATGTGGCATTTAAGTGGAGATCTGTGTGCTGAGAAGAATCTAGTCAGGTGAAGATCTGACGTGGGGCATTACCAGGCAGAGGAGCGCTCATGCGCAGCCTTCAAACTTTCCTTTCTTTGTGTAAATGTTGCTGTCTAAGAGCCAGGTCTGACAGCTTCAAGGGCTGAGGCTTATTTAGGTAAGCTTCCCCTACAGTAAGAGGATGGCCCGGGTCCCTGTGACTGGTGTTGGCCAGTCAAACTCCCAGAGTCTGGTACTCATGGGGTCATTGCCTTTGACCCAATCACGACCCTGAAACTGCTTCAGAAGGTACAGTATGTTGCAGTGCTAGGTGGTGATGAAATTCTGGCACAGATTCAGTGTCAACCCAAGAAATCCACAGAAGAAAGACCTCTCAGAGTAAAGAAATTTCTGAGAAGCCTCTTGCTTTATTTTTCATAAGAATTCCAGAATTTAAACCAATGGCAAAACATTGAGATAGTCATTGAATTTTTTTCAAAGGCAAAATGGTGGAAGGGTCTGTCTCATCTCATCTGGCCAGTAGATTGTCTTAGTCCTAAAATGCCTCCCACCAGAGTGAAGTTTTTTTCAGGTTTTGCTAAAATGCTTCAGCTCTGCACACATCTTTGCCTGTTGGTGGCTTTCTGAAGAACTAGTGAGATTTTTTTTCTCTATTAGAGCAAGTCATTCTTTAAAAAAATCTTCTTAAGAACCAGAAGTCTTTCATGCTTTTCAGGTTAGTCTGTTGACAAAGGTCAGGGAACAAAGGGAGAAGTTTGCTATGCGAGTTAGAAACTATAAGGCTCTTTTGAGCCTTCTAAACATTTCAGAAGCACCTTCTAAGATTGATTCATTACTTAGCAGACTTTGCTTATCACAGTAGAAGTGGCCTGGCTGGCATGTTATACTTCATTTGGTTTTGAGAGGTCCTGAAACATTCCACTACATGAAGACAAGCTTGTTCAGTTCCTTTGTAGTAGAGTGGGAGAAGGGGACTGGTGTAAAGGGGCTCTCTGCCCATTAGTGGGGAAGGAGACTGCAACAATTCAGTTTACTTCTTTGAGCATTTTTTGAGCATCTGCTATGTGCCAGACACTGCTATAAGCCAAGCAGAATGAAATACGACATGGTCCCCTATGAAACTGCAGTCCAGGTTCCCACACAAGGGTAGAGCATTGTATGGACAAGCACAATTGTGTATCCTCCCTGTTCCAGGAAGAAATAAATGGCGTGCTGTTCTCTTAATGGCCTTTTATGCTGTTCGCTGGAGGCCATCACTCAGTTTGGGGCATTTCAGCTGATGACAAGGACAGTTCTTCACTCGGACTTTGTGTCTTGACCTCACCACCTTCCCGAGATGTCTTGGCTCCTAATAAGCCACCGTATGTCTGGCTGCCCTTCTCCAAGCTGGTCTGCCTGCATTGCCAGGTGACCTCAATAACGGCTGCCACTTTTGCATTCATGAGCAGATGTTAAGTTGAGAAGCCCTCGAATGCAAAAATTTGAATTTGTGATGCAGGCAAGATGCTTTTTTACCTTCCCTGGCTGACAGTGGGGGGTCTCCATGCTGGCTGTTCTGCAGAAGGTTTTCTGGGCAGCAGGTAAATCAGAGACCAGTTGCAAAATCAATTGTCTTTGTTAGGTGATCCCAGCATGCCACTGCCTTAGCCTAAATGTCTCATTGACCAGAAAATTGCTCTTTTGATCTCATAACTCATTTTGCATTTTTTCCCCCTTAATGTCCTCCTTGCTTCTGCAGCAATTCCTGCTCAGGGTTCAGGACTAGCACTTGTGTCTACACTCTCTTTGTTTGGCCTGTGGAGGGAGTTTGTTTTCTGGTGCTGTTTGGTTTGAAAAATGCCAGTGTAAATATTCTTTCTGTGCTCATGAAAAGCAGTGGAGGCTTTTATTACATGCTTTCTACAATCAAACAATCCTCTTCCTTACTCTGTGGTCATTGCTGCCAAATGGATATTTTGAAATTTCTTTTCCTCTTGCTTGCTAAAATCTCCCACCCTGTCTGAGGCCTTGCTCTAATTAAGGCCTAACAATCCTGCCGACCTTCCCCAGCGCTGAGCATGACGTAGAGTCCCTGCCCCGAGGGCCTTACAAGCCAGTGAAGCCAGAAAACAAAAGCCACCAGCTGAGAGTGTGGTTAAATCCCAGAAGGGCAGTGCCCTTGTCATTTTTTTTTTTTAATTAATTTATTTATTTTTCCTTTTCTCTTGCTTCTTGAACTGAGGAAGGGAAGAGAGGAACCTGGAGCAGGGAAAGGAAGGAACTACACCATGGAAAGATTCTCTGAAGTACTCAGGGTACTGGGGAAACAATGCTGAAGAGAATGGGGTGGTCATCTGGGAAGCAAAATGGGGAGCTGGCTGTAGATAGAGAGGGCAGCACGGGGCAGGGTGAGGATGCAGAAGGTAAGAAAGAGGGAACAAAGGAAGCAGTCAGGAGGCAGCTGGGGGACAAAAGGAGATGCCACTCTGCTGCGCCATGGAGCTGGGGGAGCAAGGTACCAGGGAGAAAGTGGGAAGGGATTGCAACTAGAAAAAGAAGGCTCAGGAGAGACCCTCAATGCAGGTTGCAGGCCTACTGCATACAGACTGGGTGCTATGATGTACTCTCTGGCTTCGCTCATAATGTTGGCCTTGCTACTTAATTGCCCCATGTTGCCTATTGTGAAGCGCTTAGAGATTGATGTCTTTAAAGGTGATTTACTGCAGAGTCATATAAACTTTCCATTTTTTTTTTCTTTTCTTTTTTGAAACGGAGTCTCGCTTTGTCGCCCAGGCTAGAGTGCAGTGACGCAATCTCGGCTCACTGCAACCTCCGCCTCCTGGGTTCAAGCGATTCTCCTGCCTCAGCCTCCTGAGTAGCTGGGACTGTAGGCAAGCACCACCACGCCCAGCTAATTTTTGTATTTTTTTAAGTAGAGACGGGGTTTCACCGTGTTGGCCAGGATGATCTCCATCTCTTGACCTCGTGATCTGCACGCTTCGGCCTCCCAAAGTGCTAGGATTACAGGCGTGAGCCACTGTGCCCAGCCTGAACTTTCCATTTCTATCCCAAGTCTCCTATTCTACATGCTGAGGATGCCAGAGGGCCCCCTTACCACAACTCCCCACCACCCCCTACTACCCTCCTCCCTGTTCCTGTACTAGATCTGAATTAAACATTAAATGAAATAAGCAGACTTTTTATTCATGTTGTGTGATCAGGTGCTTTTGGTCTTCTGCAAAGCACGGACCGACGACCTACCCAAAATACCTGCTGTACACTGCAGATTTTGGAAATTATTTTCCCCAAAGTCAGGTTGCCCACTGCAGGCATGCTACTTTGCTTTGGGAACCCCCAGAGCCTTCCTCTTCCTTCCTTCACGAGCCTATGCAGCCCCGGGTCTGAGTGCCTGTGGAGCCATCCTCAAAGGATATTCTGATTGTTTAAATCGTTTGGTCTCCAGGAGACCACACCTGGCTGGCATACCAGCATTTAGCACTGCGTCATCCCTGTACTTCCTGCTAAGCTCTTACGGGAATCCGAACTACAAGTTTCAGTTGCCTTGTTGATTTTACTCTTTTCACTCTATCTTTGAGGTAACCGTAGCCCAGAGAAGATGGGATTTCTCAAGGTCTCTTGGAGAGTTAAGTGGTGGAATGAAACCATGCGTGACTCCTAGACCAGTGCTCTTTCTACTAAAGCTGCCTTGAGGTCACAGGGAAAGGCCAGTTCTAAACCAGGGGCTGACAAACTTTTTCTATAAAGAATCAGACAACAAATACTTTACGCTTTATGGCATGAAAAAAACAAATTTTCAACAAATTGAGTTTAAAGATCTACTTGGTTTTTATTAGCAATTCGTGAATCAGGCAACATGCTATCTATAAGAAATAGGAAGGTACTCTGTTGGGCATGGCAGAACAGTTGGTTTTTATAAGGTAGCTTAGGCAGTTATAAGGAAATAACATAATACAAAAAGCAGATTGGTTAACATCAGGTTACTGCAGGTAGTTTTCCTTATAAAGATTAAAGCAGAGGGGACTTCTTTATTATTGTGACTTAAAATTGGCCTATTATCTCTCTCCTAATTTCTCAAGTCAGATAAACAACTTCATTTCAGTTTGGTGATGTGGAACTTTAGCGTGAGTGACTCCATTTTGGTTTGGTCTCTTGGGGCTTAGTGCAGGAGCCAGTCTAAATCAATGGCCTCCTATACATTTAATTTAACAGTGGGTCAAGGCAAAACTGAAGATAATTCATAGGTATTTATGTAACAATTGACAAAGCAAATTTTCATAAATTTTGTATTGATGAAATTCAAAGTACAACAATATGTAATATTAAGTATAGTAATAATGATAGATATACTATCATTCATAGATACAGAAATGAATGAATGTGACTGTGTCTCAAAACTTCACTTATAAACTCTGAAATCTGCATTTCATATAATTTTCACATCATGAAATTCAGGCATACCTCAGATATCACAGGTTCGGTTCCAGGCTACTTCAATACAGCAAATGTTGCAATAAAGCAAGGTGCACAAACTTTTTAGTTTCCCGGTGCATGTAAAAGTTGTGTTTGCATTATACTGTAGTCCTTTAAGTGTGTAATACCATTATGTCTACAAAAATGTTTATACCTTAGTTTAAAAATAGTTTGTTGCTAAAATTTGCTACCGATATCTGAGCCTTCAGCAAGTCATAATCTTTCTGCAGTCGGAGGGTCTTGCCTGGATGTTGAAGGCTGCTGACTAAACAGTGGTGTGTTGCTGAAGGTTGGGGTGGCAATTTATTAAAATAAAACAACAGTGAAGTGTGCTGCATTTATTGACTCTCACAAAATATTTCTCTTTAGTATGTGGCACTGTTTGATAGCATTTGACCCACAGTAGAAATTTCTTTCAAAAGTAGAGTCAGTCTTCTCAAACTTTGTCCTTGCTTCATCAACTAAATTTATGTAGTATTATATCTCCTTTGTTGTCATTTCAACAAGGTTCACAGTGTCTTCACCTGGAATAGATTCCACCTCAAGAAACCACTTTCTTTGCTCATCCATAAGAAGCCACTCCTCATCTGATCAAGTTTTATAATAAGATTGCAGAAATTCAGTCGCATCTTTAGGCTCCACTTCTAGTTCTCTTGCTATTTCCACCACATCTGCAGTTACTTCCTCCACTGAAGTCTTGAATCTCTCAAAGTCATCCATGAGGGCTGGAACCAACTTCTTCCAAGCTCCTGGTAATGTTGATATTTTGACCTCCTTCCATTAATCATGAATGTTCTTAATGGCATCTAGAATGGTGAATCCTTTCCCAAAGGTTTTCAATTTGCTTTGCCCAGATCCATCAGAGCAATCACTGTCTATTGCAGCTACAGCCTTATGAAATATATTTTTAATAAGACTTGAAAGTCAAAATTATTCTTTGATCAGGACTACAGAATGGATGTTGTGTTCGCAGGCATGAAAACAACCTTCATCTCCTTGTACATGTCCATCACAGTTCTTGGATGACCAGGTATATTGTCAACGAGCAGTAATATTTTGAAAGAAATCTTTTTTCTGAGCAGTAGGTCTCAACAGTGGGCTTAAAATATTCACTAAACTAGATCTGCTGTCATCTAGTCATTGTTGCTCCATTAATAGAGTACAGGCAGAGTAGATTTAGCATCATTCTTAAAGGCCCTAAGATTTTCATAATGGTCAATGAGCACTGGCTTCAACTTAAAGTCACCAGCTGCATTAGCCCCTAACAAGAGAGTCAGCCTGTCCTTTGAAGTTTTGAAGCCAGGCACTGATTTCTCCTCTCTATTTATGAAAGTCCTAGGTGACATCTTCTTCCAGTGGAAGGCTGTTTTGTCTACACTGGAAATCTGTTGTTAAATGTAGCCACCTTCATCAATTGTCGTAGCTAGATCTTCTGGATAACTTGCTGTAGCTTCCACATCAGCACTTACTTCACTTTGCACTTTTATGTTATGGAGACAGCTTCTTTTTTAAACTTCATGAACCAACCTCTGCTTGCTTCACATTTTTCTTCTGCAGCTTACTTACCTCTCCTAGCCTTCCTAGAATTGAGGAGAGTTAGGGCCTCACTCTGGATTAGGCTTAGGCTAAAGGGAATGTTGTGGCTCATTTGATCCTCTATCCTGACCACTCAAATTTTCTCCATATCAGCAATAAGGCTTTCTTATCATTTCCGTGTTCACTGGAGTATCACTTTTAATTCCCTTCAAGAACTTTTCCTTACAACTTGGCTAAATGCTTAGCACAAGAGGGCTAGCTTTTGGCCTGTCTTGACTTTCAATATACCTTCCTCATGAAGTTTAATTGTTTCTGGCTTTTGATTTAAAGTGAGAAATGCACAATTCTTCCTTTCACTTGGACATTTAGAGGCCATTGTAGGGTTAATTGGCCTAATTTCAGTATTTTTGTAGATGAGGAAATATGGAGGCCCAAGGAGAGGAAGAGAGGTAGGGAATGGCCAGTCAGTGGAACAGTCAGAACATAAACATTTATCAATAAAGTTCACCATCTTATATGGGCGTGGTTCATGGCACCCCAAAGCAATTACAATAGTAACATCAGATCACTATAACACATATAATGATAATGGAAAAGTTTGAAATATTGTGAGAATTACTAAAATGTGACACTGAGACACAAAGTGAGCACATGCTATTAGGAAAATGGCACCAGTCAGACCTGCTTGACTCAGGGTTGCCAGAAACCTTCAACCTGTAAAAAAAAATACCACAGTATCTACAAACCCAATAAAGTGGAGTGCAGTAAAACGAGCTATGTTTATATTCTCCTTTTGATTTTTTCCCAATAAGTAAAAAATGTATAAACTATTCTTAGCTTATAGGCTACACAAAAACAGGTATCAGGCCAGATGTGGCCCGAGGGACCTAATGGGTTTTGCAGGCCCATTTTCTAATTGGAAACCTGTAAACTGGGGCCCTATTGGCCAGATTCAGTCCACCTGTGTGTTTGTTTCACTTCTAACAACGTTTTTAGTTGAATGAGTTCCCAATATTTTTGTTTCTTGGTTTTAAAATGATATTACTTTTTTTTTTTCAAATTATAAAAGTAGTATATCCCTACTATGAGGTAATTTGGAGTGTTGAACATTTTGGCACGGATCCCTTCAGCCTTTTATCTATGCATGGTGTATTTTTTAATAGTTGAGATAGTAATTTGTAGACAAACTATGTACCTGCTTGTCTACTTAACATCATAGCAGAAGCATTTTATGTCATTTTAAATAAATACTTTTATTAACATAACCTTTTAAAACTTTATGAAAATCTTTAAACATATGTAGTAGAGGCTAGTTTAATGAACTCCTTGTTAGTTCTTTGACAATTGTCAACTGCTAGCCAATCTTGTTTCATGTAAATCTCCTTCTGTATTATTTTGAAGCAAATCTCAGACATCGTATAATTTCTAAATATTTTAGTATGATTTAGTATGATTCTCTAAAAGCTAAATATTCTAAGAAAAAGGGTTTTCTCTCCGAAAAGAAACACTAAAATATTTAGGGGTAAAAGAGAATGTTGTCTGTAACTTTCATATGGTTCAGGAAGGTCTGGGTAAAGAGTATACAGGAATCTTTTTTTTTTTTTTTTTTTGCACTGTTCTTGCAACACTTCTATGAGTTTGAGGTATTTTGAAATAAAAAGTTTTACAAATGTAGATTACTTTTAAAATATACTTTTAAAATGTGGATTACTAAAAAAGAAAAATAACCACAGTACTAGACCACACCAACAAAGAACAATCATTCTTTAATTACAGCAGAACATCATAGCATTCAAAAAATGAAAGGTCATCTTTTAAAAAACTAATTTATTTGTTCAAGGCTCAAATCCAAATAAAGTCCATACAGTGCAACTGACACGATTAAATTTTATTTAATTTATAGGTTTCCCTCCTCTCTTTTGTTCCTTGCTATTGCTGTAAAAATTTTGTTGAAGAAACTGTTTGTAGAGTTTCCTCCTATCTGAAATCGGTGATTACCTCCCTTGGTGCTGTTTTATGTGTTTCTCTATCTCAGAGAGTTCCTGTAAATTGGGAGTTACATCTACAGACTTGATCAGATTTATATTCCTTTTTTTCTTTTTAAGTAGTCAACATTTCATAGATTTTATGTAAAAATCCTGATTCAGGCTCCCTTAGGAAGTGCTGCCACCTGGCAACAATTGGTCCAGGGTTGGGTAGCCACCATCCCCATTCCTCACCTCCCAACCCCATTTAGGTGGGACTTGAATTCTCCTGCAGGCCAAAGTTCATGCCACTTCCCATATGCAGTTTCACACATTTATCTGCCTGGCTCCCACAGGCATGGGAAGTTGACACCCCTATTCTAAACATTGCCTCTTCAGGGGCTTTGGTAGATTTCCTACCAAACACATACATCACACACAACAAGTGGCCTTTCAAGAACATAGTAGAGATGAGAAAAAATGATTTGGAAAGAGACTTCCTTAAAGTGCTTGAAGGGAAAGTGATAAGCAGCCTAACTGGGGGAGGCCAAGTTACAGAATTTGGTGAGAACACAGGTTGAGGGAAAGAGGAAAAAAAAGTAAAACCATGAATTAAATTAACAGAGTGCTGCTAGTATGAAAGTTGGAATGTGTTAACAGATTCCTAACCAATAGTAGGAAACAAAGACAGCAAGTTGGTTTAAAAAAGATACTTTAGTCTTTTAATGTAATATTGAAACCTTAAAGAGAAGAGGTTAGTAAGTGTTAAATTGGCCAAGAGTCCTAGTCAGAAAGTGCAAGCAGGCAGTTGTAGGATAACAAAAATCAGTGTGGAGATTAAATGAATGAGGTAGGAAAACCTTCTAGAAAAGGCCCCTGGAAAAGAATCAGGAACCATACTGTGGGAATGGTGAAGAACTGGTGGAAATTTAAGAGAGGAGATAATCTTGAAAGTCTTGGGTTTTTTGTTTTTTTGGTTTTTTTTTTTTTTGCAAATGTATTGAAATGAGAAGTATTATAAAGAGAGAGGAAACACATCATGTTTAGTGGTCTTGAAAATGATAAACTTTTGCAGAAAAGAAAATAATGACAACTTGGGCCCTTTCTGGAAATTTCCAGATAGTTCCCCATACTCAGAAGAATGATTAAGAGAGAGAATCTGTGACTGGTTATGAGGAAGGATGGAAAATTTTGAAGGACGGGTTGATTATGTAATTTTTAGACTGTGTTGTTTAAAACTGTTGCTGTGATATTTTAGTTATTAATAACAATTTGGGGAAATCTAGTCAGTTCTGGAGAAACATTTGGCGCTAATAAGAAAGAAATGCCACTGTTTGTGAATTCCCAAGTGGATGTAAAGACCCATTCACTTGCTAAGCCTCTTAGGAAACCCAGAGCCGGTTTTACCCTTAACAAGCTGTTGACAGAGTCTGATCAAGGTACCACCTGGAACATGTTAACAATACAAAAAAGTGGATGTGGAGTCAGACCTGTTTCAATCCCTTTATGTCACTCACCATGTGACCCTGGCAGATTACCCATGGAAAATTTCTAGGGTGTAAAGGTTGTTTTACACACAGTAGCTATGATTCTCACTGCTTGGATGGTAGGAACTCAGAACTCTGAATACTTCCAGTACTAACGGCAGCCACAACAGCCTACAGTCATAGCACACTTACATAATACCAGGTACTCTTGCAAATGCTTCACATGTATTATCTCATTTAATTCTTAAAAAGTCCTACAAGGTAGGCACTGATATTAAAATTAGTCCCATTTTATAGATGAAGAAGCCAAGGGAGTTTAGCTAACTTGCCTAAATTGGCCTTGTAAGCAACAAAGCTGGGCTTTAAACCCAGGCAGGCTGAATCCAAAGTGGAATTGCCTTGCCCTACCACCTCCCACCTTCCAGTCACAGGGAAACACAGACAGCAATACCGAATACTAGCACTTCCCAACCCTGGTTCCTAATCCATGTGCCTCAGTTTTCTTGGAGATCTTTGAATAATTTTCAGAGTTTCCAAAAGCTTCAGTGGAAACATATAAACATGCAATTATTAATAGACCACAAGTTTTTTAGGTTAGAATCCACTATTAACAACAGCTTAGTTCAGGTTTTGAGGAAGCTCTGATTGGCAATTGCATATACAAAAACATTGCAGGTTTTTGTTTTTGTTTAAGTGGGAAGATGAATCATTACTTAATAAATGCAATTTAGTGGAGTAGATCTTGCTGAACATGTGGCATATGGAGGAAGAATAAAGGGTGCTTGGCTTTGAGGAGGTTGGGAAATGCTAATATACATGTGTACGCATGTTGCCTAAACTGTCGGCCTTCAAAACTCTTCCTCTTATTTTTAAATAACACGATTCTTTAATCTGACTTGGAGTCAATATATTTTTCCCTCATTATTTAAAATGTTTTGTTGGCTTTATATTTAATATTGGAGTCTATTCATCAAGTGATCACATTCTTAAAACATGGTCAGGAACTGGGATGCAGAATTGCAAGTACTATAGATTCCTAGCTAAAAACGTAAGTTATGCAAAGAATTGACTTTTTAATCTTTTTAAGCTGTGCCCTTGAATTTTTTTAAAAGAAACTTTAAGACTTTACTATCAAAACAAGGGAACATGGACGATTTTTTAAAAACAAACACCTGTCCATTATTCATGCATTAGCTCCACATGGCCAGCCTGTGGCAGGCCCTCTCTGAATACTTTTTCAATGAGCAGTCCCTGGATCTTGGAAGAAAGATGCCAGCGGCCAGGGCCCTTCATTTAAAGAAGAAGACTGGGTCTTTTGCGTGAAATAGTTTCTATGCCACGTTGGGAAAAATCAATCTAGGCCTCTCTTGACGGCCATGGAAAAACACAGGTGACTCCTTATTCCTGAGCATTTGATGCAATTGAAACAGCACCAGACTCTGCGAATCCTGTGTGCAGAGTCTGGAACAGGAGCTCACGGACACTTCTGCGGCCCGGGGCCTTGTTCTGACAGTCACCAGGCTGTGTG
>NW_012107508.1:241492-272067 GCF_000951045.1 Mandrillus leucophaeus
GGGTTCGGCTGGAGAGTGCGGGCAGGTTGCGCCGCATCTCGTGGCCCAACTGCGCGGCTGTGCTAGAGGGCGGGGGCCGAGGAGGAATGCGCTCCCGGGACTGGGGACGTGGTGGGCTCGAGTCCAGCGGGCTCGGGCACTGCGTTGACAGTCACACCTCCCGTCTCCTGGATTGAGAATCGGACCCTAGTCCTGACCCTACGGGAACTTGATAATTTCCTTGATGCAACACCAAGACTCTGGAATTGAACGGGACGTGCAAAGGCAGAGCCCTGCCCCCAGGGGTTTGCAGTCTCAGCCGCCTACTTCTGCAGTAGTTAGGTCTGCTCTGTTGGTACAACATACAACACAACCGCCCGCCGTTAGCCACTTTTTTGTAGGGTACATCATAAATCACCTGAGATTTTAGTCTGTCCGCGGTTCCGCTTTATAACTCCTGCACTGCGGTAGGTAAGTGCCTAATTCCATTCTGGACGTTGGCCCTAATTGAGTATCCCTTCTAAGGATCGATTATAGGTGATATGTGTTATAGTGCCTTATACACATTTTAAAGGTTAAAGACTTCTTCTGTGAAGCTCAACTACTTGGTCAGATTCTCATGGTTAAAAAATGTGGAAGAGTTTTGTCCTGGTTTCAGAGAAGCAGCTAGTGAGGCGCTATATCTAAGTGTAGTGTTTTTCAAGAGTGGGGGACCCATTAGAAGACTCTGGGATCAGTTTAGTGGGTTGCTACTGGAAATCTTCTTAACGATATAGAATATACAGTACAATACAGAGAAACAGAGAATAGAAAATAACATGCATTGCACATAGTGGAGGTAAGCATTGTCTTATGAGACTTTTGGTTTTCAGTTTATATAACATAAATTTTTAAAACAGTGGGTCACTGGCTGAAAAGTTTTTAAAACCCTGACTTACTGGTTAATGGCCCAGGCTTTGGAATCAATTGAATCTGGATTTGAGTCCTAGTTGTCACATAAACCAGCTGTGTGACCTCGAACAGGTTCTGTGGCCCATTAGAGTCGCCGTTTCGATAGCTGTGAAATGGGGGAATGTTCCCTACATCTGAAGGTTGTTATGAAGACAACACGAAACCACATATGTCAACCACTTTGTGGGTGCTTGACTTATGTGTTCAATATGTGCTGATTGCAGTTATTGTTGCTAAAACATCAAATCCTAGCAGCTAGTCATGGGACACTGCACTTTTCTTTCTCTTTTTAGATCTTGATGTGGAAGAAATGGAGGACTCAGAACCAAGGATTTTCAAGTGATTTCTTCCAAAGCACAGGAATCTAACTCTGTTAAAGCTGGTCCGTTCTAACTGAGGTAACTAAATTCGCGTCTCTCCTTAGTCTACATGAGACAGGAAATGGTCTTTCTGAGGGACTCCCAAAGGGTATATGATTCAAGACAGCAATCCATCAAGTTTTGGGGTTACAAAGTGACCATGACACTCAAGTGATGTGTTACTGGGAGACCGGATGTGTAAAGCCCCCGTGATGAAGGGGAACTAGGAGATCAAGGCCTTAGGACAGCTGGTTTCTCGTTCCAGTTCTGTCAGCAATTGTTCTGGAGTCTTCTACATGTCTCTTCACAGATCTCTAGTTTCCCAAGGCTGGAAGGATGCACTGACATTGCTGAGGCCCAGAGAGCTTAGATGACGCTTCAGGGTTACCCAGTGAGTTGGGGTCAAGGCAGGACTGGACCTTGGATCTTCGTTGCTCAGTCACGTAGCCAGCTTCAGGGCCCTCTGTGAGGTGAGCGCTCTGCTAGGCACAGAGTATACAAATGTGAAGAGACCATCCCCAGGACACTTGCAGCTGTCACAGCCAAGTATTGACAGCCCAACACACTAAGCTCTACCTTGGAGCCATATACAAAGTCCCAGATGGTGACAATAACAACTACCATTTATCAAGCATTTGTATGCCTGTGTATGCTAGGCAGTGTGTGAAGGGCTTTAAGCACAGTATTTTTTATTTACCCCTCACGATAGCCCTATGAGGTGAGGAAGAATAGGCGTAAAGGATTGAAATGTGAAAATAGAGACAGGTCATGGAGGGCTTTGCATCTCATACTACATGTATGAAGTCCCTTCTGTGGGCATAGCGCTGTGCCAGCACTGCAAAGTGACCATCCTGGAGGAGCTTGCAGCCTGATTCCAGAGAGGCACGGTAGGATGGATGGTGCTTGCCATTCACCCCCACCTCCTTCCCTGCTTCTCCAGCAGTTGCAGAGTGGGGTCCATCACAGGGACAGACCAGAGTCATAGACATACCAAAATTTCTACCTCTAAATTCAATTTTTCTTTTTTCTCCATTTAAATCTATACTTCCGCCCATCTATTAAAACTTATGCCCTCAATTTATAAATGATAGTAAGGCCTTCTCTGAATTCATTGATTTATTTTTCATCAACAAATGTTTATTGAGCTTCTACAAGGCACTTGGGTGCTCAAGACCAGACAGATTTGTTTTTACAATCATATTAGTCATTTCCAGTCTCTTAGCAAAGAATTTGTTGTTCAACTGTTAGCAATTTTCTATTGTTAATATGCTGGAACGTCAGCTCATGGATGTTGGAGATTGACCCATACGTAGAATTCCAAATGGATATATAGGAAAGCCATTTAAAAAGTCTTAATATCTTTAGAAAGGAATTTCACACTTCTCTTTAAAATTTTGATTTTGTCATTCTTGTTACCTGCTTATAGAGGCCTTTTTATTTGTACATTTAACTCAGAATCCAAGAAAAAGCAGTTTGGCAAGGGGGTTTTGTTTGATTTGAAACGTTCTCTTCTCTTAGCTTTGTAGGCCACAGAAGACTGTGGGTATTCAAAAGTAAAGTAATTTAAGAAATATGTTTGTTTAATTTATAAGGTAGAAAATTAGAGATAGCTCTAAGAATTGCAATAAGCCACAGAAATCAAATTGCAAGACTTGAATGCTACCTGTAATAACTTAATCCCCAAATAAAACAAATGAGATGTTGAATGTGAACATGCTTTGTAAACTTTAAGGTGTTCTATGAATGCTGTACAGCAATCCACTACAAGTATGACTGTGCTAGAGAGAATGGAGAATTCAGCTGCCACAAAAATCTGGTCTCTTCGCTCTCAGACTCTGTTGAGGAAAGAAGATATGCAGAAATAACCATCTGATAAATGCAAAAAGAAGATATTTTGGTAATTTGAGGAGGAAGGGGTCCCTTTTATCCCTAGCAGTCAAGAGGCTCTTGAGAAAAAAACATCTAAGCAAGTCCTTGAATGATGTGGCATTTCAATAAAAGAACAGGGAAGAGGCATTTGAGATAGGAGGACTAGTAGGAGATGGAGAAACGTGGAGCATATTCAGGGAAAAGGGTCAAGTCCAATTGAGTTAGAACTGGTCTATATACAGGCATCAAAACTGTAGAACATTCGGTGCCAAATGAATACAGTCTTGAATGCCAATTAGGAAATGTGAATGCATTAACCAATAGGTGTCATTAAAGATACTTGAACAGGGGAGTGTTGTGGCTGTGCTTCAGGACCAGGCTCTTGTGAGTAGCTTGGGGGAGATCAGGAGGAGAGGCAGGGCAGAAACTAGAGGCCAGAAGGCCAGTTAAGCTGCTATGACCCACCAAGGAAAAAGAGGGGCAGGAAAGGCCTGAAATGGTTGATAACAATGAAATGGGAAAGGAACAGATGCAGAGGGAAGAACTGACAGAATCTGATGTGTCAGTGGAGAAGGAACAGCTAAAGCTGACACTGCGATTTCCAGAGCAGTAGTACCCATGGAAGAAACTCAGAAGGAGGTAAGGAGCTACATTTTAGAGGTGCTGTGTTTGCAGTGTTGAAGCATGCTGTCTCCCAGGCAGAAGGGGGCTTTGTGCTCCACAGGAAGGCCAGGGCTCCTTTGGGAGTCTTTGGTTTATAACAAAAAGTCAAGAGACAGGAAAAGAGATTGTTGAGAGAGAATATCAAGAGACGGGAAAAGAGATTGTTGAGAGAGAATATAGGGGGAAAATGGTTGAGGATGGAGCCTTTTGCGAAAAGAATGGAAGATCCAGGGAGGCAGATAGAAGTCCGGCAAGACAGTAAGGAAGAACCATGGAGGAATGCAATTCCAGAAGCCAGCGGAAGGAGGTTCCCAATGGAGGGAACCAGGTACGTCAGACCCTGGAAGGTGAGGGATGAGCTTAGGAAGACCCTTGGATTGACAAGTGCGAAGTTACATTGTTGGTGTTTTCCTTTTTAAGGTAATATGATGTATATGATGAATATTAAGTGGTTTAATTTACATAAGTGTGTAGCTTACACAAATCAAGAATCACTCTTAAATTTGTCCCCGGCAAGTCCCAGAACACATTTCTGATTATGAAAATTCAAGCTGTTAAATGTGGTTTTAATAGTAGTCATACACTGTATTCTGTTGTCAGCATACAAATTAAAGAATATCCCTTAATAGAATGAGTCCTTTAAAAACTACATTTCTGTTGATGCAAAAAGTTTCTAACAATAATGTCATTCCATTGCCTTTTACCATATGGCTATTGTATGACATATGCGTGTCTGCGTGTTTTCACGTGCATATGAGCTTAGTACAATGGAATGAGGAGACTGGGGTCAGATAAATCTAGTTTCACAACCTAGCTGGGCCACTTTCCAGACTTGTGACTTTAGAAGAGTTTCTCTCTAAGCCTGACTTTTTCCATCCGTAACTCATATAGGATTATTTGGAAAACTGACTAATATATAATTTGGTCAGGATCTCTATATACCGTAGCAGGCAATTAATTAATATTGGTTCCCTTCCCCTCACAACCTTGTATAGATATATAAATTTATATAATGTGCATCTAGACATAAAGCCTTATCTTTAAGACTCATTTTAATTTGTTAATTTTATCATGGAAAGCACACACCTCCTATTACCACTGATTTATTCTGGGTTAGTCCCAGTGACCATCAATTTAGTATGGACAAGAATCTACCTGGGGAACGTGTCAAAATGTAGATTCCCAGGTGGGGCAAGGGAATCTGCATTTTAAACAGCACTGTCATGGCTGGTGACGAAGATTAACAATTGCCAACTTCTGTGAAGCAGAGGAAGAGATAAACCTGAGATTTGAGATGCTAGTTTCAAATCCTGTTTCTACCAGAGATATGTCTATGCTCAAAATTTTTATATCATTAATGTTAATGGATTATATGCATAATCAGATAAAAGCAAATACTTTCCAGAGAGTCAGGGAATGGTGGTATTATGGCACCCTCCTGCCCCGCATCATCTCATTGCTCTCTGCTGTGTGATCACAGTACTGGGTAACATACTGCCTGCAAACCAGTTTCTTTTCTGTGGAGTGATGACACCTTGTCCCATGGCCAGAGTTTGCAAAACCACTGTAACTTGTTTGTTAGCAATATATATAGTGACAACACTACATAGTCATGCCATTAAATTATTCTACATGACTCTGTCTTCTGGTAGATAAACATCTCTGTCATTATATTATTTCCCTCAATCTCTGCATCTTAAAGTCACTTAATTTTTAGGCTAAAGTTCATATTCTTCATCTATCCCAACTCCATTTTATAGATGAAAAAATCATTTGGCTGAGCACAGTGGTTCATGCCTGTAATCCCAGCACTGTGGGAGGCCAAGGCTGATGAATGACCTGAGTTCAGGAGTTCGAGACCAGCCTGGCCAACGTGGCAAAACCCCGTCTCTACTAAAAATACAAAAATTAGCCGGGCATGGTGGCACACACCTGTAGCCCCAGCTACTGGGGAGGCTGAGGCAGGAGAATCACTTGAACCTGGGAGGCAGAGGTTGCAGTGAGCTGAGATCGCACCACTGCACTCCAGCCTGGGTGACAGAGCAACACTCCATCTCAAGAAAAAAAAAAGAGAGAGAGAAAAAGAATGTATCCTTTTTTTCTTCCTAGTTCTAGCTCCCCTCTTTGTTTATTCACAACAAAGGATTGAGGTATATAGACATGTTTGGTGTTTAACTTAGATATGGAAAGTATAAAACATTTGACATATATATTGAATTGCTCTTTATGTTCTCTATACATAATTTAGAAATAAGATGACTTAGTGGGAATATATTTATGAAAACTATATTGAGTCATTTTAAAACGATGTCAGCATCCTTTTGCTGGTTTGCCTCTTTGGAGGAGGATGCTGATGGCCTGGAGCCTTTCCTAGAAACAGAGTTTCTCTCTCTATACCCACAGCTCCAAGGAAAGAGGATGGAACTGACATTCATGGAGTTAGGTCTATACCTTGTATGCATTATCTCTGCCATCTTTTAGAACCTTAGACAACATGGTGTGGCAAGTGAAGCAAAAAGAAACTCAACAACTATAGCCAAGGTTGTAGAGATGAGAGGTTTTTTTTAATTATTATTTTTTATTTTTTAAGATGGAGTTTCACTCTTGTTGCCCAGGCTGGAGTGCAGTGGCGCTGTCTCAGCTCACTGCAACCTTTGCCTCCCAGGTTCAAGTGATTCTCCTGTCTCAGCCTCCTAAGTAGTTGGCATTACAGGTGACTGCCACTATGCCCAGCTAATTTCTGTATTTTTAGTAGAGATGGGATTTCACCACGTTGGCCAGGCTGGTCTTGAACTCCTGACCTCAGGTGATCCACCAGCTTCAGCCTCCCAAAGTGCTGAGATTACAGACGTGAGCCACTGTGCCCATCCTGAGATGAGATTTTTACACCCTGGGGTCTGTCTGACTCACAAGGCCAGCCTCTTCTCTCCACACTCTGGGCTGCCTCCCCAGCCACATAGTGAGAGTATGAAACCAGTGTTTGTTCCCGATTTTTTTTTTTTTTTTTGAGACGGAGTCTCCCTCTGTCGCCCAGGCTGGAGTGCAATGGCGGGATCTCAGCTCACTGCAAGTTCCGCCTCCCGGGTTTACGCCATTCTCCTGCCTCAGCCTCCCAAGTAGCTGGGATTACAGGCACCCGCCACTTCGCCTGGCTAGTTTTTTGTGTTTTTTTTAGTAGAGACGGGGTTTCACAGTGTTAGCCAGGATGGTCTCGATCTCCTGACCTCGTGATCCACCCGTCTCGGCCTCCCAAAGTGCTGGGATTACAGGCTTGAGCCACCACGCCCGGCCTGTTCGTGATTTTAACTGAGAGACTCAGAGATCCTCATCCTTAATATTATTGTAACCTCAGACTTTTTGACAAGAAGCAAATGGAGCAGAGATAATGTGCAAATTTGAATTTTTTCAGCAAATATTTACTTAGTATCAACTACGCGCCAGGTAGGAGATCAGAACCCCAGCCTCATGGAGCCTCCCTATCTCCCTAACCTATCCTTATCTACTCTCTGTGCTGCTGCAAGCTTTTCTTTTAGAGTAAAATACCAATGGAGTTCCACACTGATAAGATCAATTAATTTGTGTCTTGCTATAGCTGTCACTGTCACTATGCTGGGCTAAATGTTCCCAGAGCCTGTACCAGTTGAAAGATTAAAACTGCTCCTTGGGGGATTGCCCTGAGGGCTAAGTAAATGTTTGTTGATTACCCTCTGAGGCCCTGAGGAACTCTACAGGGGGCTAGGAAAATTGCCCAGAGCTCCTGCAGGGCTGGGTTGGGGTGAGAAGAAAGACATCCGTGAGAATCCAGAGGGGATGCCTAGGAATTGTTCCCAGCATGACTTCGCTTGTTTGGTTTCCTCACCTGTAACCAGAGAAGGTTTCGCTCAATGATGGCTGTTTCCTCCGGCTCTAAGGTGTAGTAGTTTATTTTCTTTCGAGCAGAAAAGCAGAGGTGCTGGGACAAGCAGGGGCAGGGACTCAGTCTGAGGTCTCCCAGGGGTCTCAATGTAGCAGCTCCCTCCTGTCCTCATAGATATGCCGATACTAGCCAGACTTTGGGTTCTGCCTTTACCTTCTACACTTTTGAGGAAAGTGCATGAATTTAAGGGTGGGAGATTGTCCACTTTTGAAGGAATGAAGACTCTTACAGAAGGATTGGGACTGGCTGGGAATCGTGGTTTTCAAATATAATGCTTATGGGGAACCTGGGAAATAAACTAGCCCAACCTCTTTGCATTCCAGATAAGGAAAGAAATGTCCAGAGAAGTCTTAGGACTTGCTCAAGGCCACATCATTAGTGGCAAAGTGGGAACAGAACCCACTGTCCTAGGCCCAGTCTGCCAGAAACAGGCAGGTTATCAGAAAAGCAGGAGATGGCAGTCAGCAGCAAAGCTTAAAGAAGGACTGGCACTGTCCCATGCGAGCGAGCTGACCATGACATCTGCTGGACTTCCAGCAGACACACGCAGTAGGACACCGTGATGCAAAGCTTCCGGTCCAGTTGGAGCCCTTGGGTTTTTGCCAATTAAGATAGTCAAGCAAATTTCTTTTTGACCTGGGAGAGGCAGAAAGCTGTTTTCCATCTTACAAAAGCATTTCTCCTCTCTTATGTAAATGAAAATTCCTAAGGTATATTATAACTTAATATTGAAAGAAATTAAACATTTTCTTGGGGAGGGAGGAAGACCCAGCTTGCGCACCCCAGTTTTTCTGGCCACTACTGTGAGTGTTCATACCAGGATGCATTTTCGTGAGAAATCCAGTGGCTATTTAAGTCCTGGAAGGGTATCCTGGGATTATTTCAGCAACCCATGAAGGCAGGCTTTGTGCAAGGTGAGACAGATATGAGCTGTCACTTCCTGCTTTGTGAGTTGGATATTGTTTCTAGGCCCTGTTTTATTTATGTTATTTTTCCTGTTCGTGTGTTAGAACAACTTTGACTATTTGTAGAGTTGATTACAATTAGATAATAAGACCACCAATTCAGTCCGAACAAAGATGAATTTATTATCTTGCCAGGCGAGGGAGACCCGCATATTCAGATCAGTCTCCCCATACTTTTGTGCGTTTCGTGTAAGCACGGAGATTTCCGATTAGTTCTAATAGCACAGTGATTGGCTCCCAGTCACCTAAATGAGGATTCCCTTTTTGAAAAACCTACTCAGCATTCTGGTCTGTCCCTGCTTAAACCTATTTAGTCTGGTCTTCTAGTCCCTGACTTGAGCTCAAAGAGCAAGATTTCTCGAGGTCTCCGTGCGGGTCTTTGATGTTCTTTGGTGGAAGAGATTTACAATGTAGCCATAACCGGTGCCTGTGGCTGAACCATGCCTTCTGTGGTGTGGTCAGCCCTTCTCTTGGATTAATGCAAGTTCCACCTTTGCTTTAATGGGAGGAGACAGAAGGACCACTTTGAGGAAGCAGAGGCAAGAAGATAGTCTGCAAAAGCCATGACGTGGCACTGAAATGAAGCCCTGTGTAGGGTTTTACTCAGACGTTAGAGAACTGGCTGCCCCGGAGTGCTGTGCTAACTAGAGAAAGAAAAAAAAAAAAACCCTGACCTTTAAAATTTTTCCTGTGAAGGTCTAGCAATTCTGGAGTGTCTTCAGTGACTACACAGTGTAAAGCAACTTTGTGCACAGAAGCACCGTAAATTACCTAAATGGAAATTTGCTTCTAAGTGAAGTTCTTACCCTGTCTGTTGGATATTTAGAGTATTGTCGATATTTGTTTTTGTTTTTGACATTTTCAGGAAACCGAGAGCTTTTTGTCACATTTGAACAATCTCTTTTAAGAATTTCTTTTCTATTTATAATGCGTTTCTGATAGCAAGATTTGCGCCTTTCTCTATTTTAGAAAATACTTTTTGAGGTTTTTTTTTTTTTTTTTCCTTTTATGAAGTTTAAATAGTTGTCTTACCTCCAATCCTAGCAACTCCCTTACATTAAAAATGACCTATTTTTTTTTTCTCCCTTGAGGTTCCTTTGCTCAGAGAGAATAAGAAAAGTTCTGGTAATTAGTCATTGTGGTATTCTGTAAACAAGTACTTGGGAGGCCATGATTTATATTACTGGTCGGGAAGAAAAAAAAGAAGGGGTTTTTGTGTATCTCTAGACGATTACCCTTGTGAAAGGCAAGTGCCTCATATTCCCAAAAGGTCTCTTGGGTGCCCTGTTTGTTGTGTTAAGGTCTGTCAAAGGCGGTGGCCATTTTCTGTGAGCTGAATCCCTGTGTGAAACTCCTCCCGCTGTGAGGTCTATGAGCATTTGTTTTCTAAAATGAAAGCACAGGCAGAAACTCAAGCTATTCTACAGAACAGTCTGTTCTTTCGATTTTTTTTTTAGATCAGTATATTTAAAGCATAATTTTTCTAAACAACATATTGCGAGTGTTTACCTGCAGTGGTTTGGAGTTTGCGTGGGGAGTTTTATTTATTTTTTTAATGTACACAACTTATTTACCAACGTCATTGCTCCTTCTGCTCAGATAATTCTACCCTAAACTAGGTGAATAGGGGAACTATGTAGGTACCTGACTATTGCCAGAAACTTTCCTTCTGTTTCTATTAAATTTCTTTTGGGGTGAAATTGGCAATAGCTGACTGGAACGTAGCTCCCTTAATATTCTTCCCCCCTCCCACAATTTTTTCCACTTGATTATTTTTTTGTCTGAACCATTGTTCATCCATTCGAAAGACTGGCCAGAGTTTTGGTCACTTTTCCATAGTAGGAAAGCTTCTGTGCCTCTCCGTGTACCTCAGACCTGCTGGTGGGCTTGCTTGACAGCTCTGCCAAGCGCCTGCGTCTCCTGAGCCTATGAAGAGGCAACTTTCACAATCCTGTGCTGCATTCGCGCTCTGTGCTGCCAGGCCTGGCCTCCCTCCAGAGGTCGTAGTGTTGCCAGCAGTGGCTTCAAACTGGAAACATGGGAGGAGGAATTGTGGGAAATGGGGAAGAAGAAAATGTTTGTGCAGGGAAAGTGTGTACGTGGACTTAAATAAATATCTGAGGGCCCAGGCCCATACAGATAATCTCTGTACACTGGCATTTTGCGCCTGGAGCCAGGTGTCTGTTGACAGTGGGGAGGAGGTGGGGAAGACCCGGCCCAGAGCCTCAGCCGCCTTCCAGCAGGAGGTCCTCACGCCCCAGACAGTCAGAATGCTCCCCGGACTGAGGAATCAGCTGCACATCCCCCCTGATGTCGCTAAAGCTGAAATCTGCTTCGTGGGTTTAGCCACCATTTTCATTGAGCATTTCTGAGGATTCCTTGAGAGTACTTGTGATCTTGGTGGAGATGCTTCATAGTGTTGACCCTATTGTTTGGAACACCTGACAGCTGGATGGTCCAGGCCCTATTTCTATGATCTGTTTTTTGGAACTGTTGTATTTGTGTGACACAGTGATGCAGCATGATGTCAACTCCCACCTACTGTAACCCAGGAGGGAGCATGATGTCAGCTCAGGATACTGGAACCGATAAAACTCAGTGAGTGTTGCTTCCCGTTACACACCTGCTCATGATGACTTGTGGGACGCTTGTTTTAAAGAAGGAGAGCTGAGTGCCTCTGATAGAAAATCTGATTTCATGAAATGCTTATTAGGAGTCAGGTACCCCTTTTTCTTGAAGCTTGAACAGACTATCATTAATGTGACTGACTGCAGCAAAGTGAAGAGTTTGATATTTGCCACTCTGCCTCTGAGGATTTATGTAGGGAAATTTTTCCCATAGGAATGGACAAACTAAAGGAATCCTTAAGAAATAGTATATCACCCAAATATATTCTGTGGTAAGGCTTCTCAACACCTGTCCTTCATTAGGACGAAGCACTCTGAGAGTTTTGAAAACTTGAATACTGACATCTCAGCATTTAAATTTTAGGACAATGAATCACCGTGCAGAGATTAAAATTTCACAGGCAGAACAAAACCTACACGTGATTTATACTTACATTTTTATAGACTAAGATCTAAAACTCACATACAGGAACAGGAAGGTAATCTGAACGTTAAATGTGGGCTTGGTATGAGAAGGTAAGCAAGTGGTTAGATTGTGGCAAACTGGAGGTTTGAGACTTTTTCACATAGATCGGGGCCTGATGAGAGCATCTGCAGGCCGAATGGAGCCTATGGGCTGCTTCTTGCATGGCAGTTGCATGCAGTTTGACTCAGTCCACTGATCTGAATTCCCTCAGTGGCAACCTGCCCAGTCTTCTCCTGCAGAGCATTGGGCTTGAAGCTGTCTAAGGCCCAGCCCAGGGAAAAATAAAGGCCATTGAACCTTCTCCATCTCACCACAAATAAGTCAGTCGCTTTGGATATAACTATGTCCATTTCATACAGGCAAAGTATTATGTCAGTGGGGTCAGTAGCAGAGCATAGTATTTGTGTCCAGGCACATCTGGAAGGCTTCAGACAGAGCAGCCCTGACTAAGTTGCCCAGTGCTCAGTGTACTGATCCCAGGGTGAGACAGGAAGAACATCAGAGGAAGCCCCTCCGTGTCCAGGCATGTCCCTCTTAAGGCAGCCAAATGGAACCAAGCCTGCAGAGGCTAACCTGGATGGCATCAGGTGATGGACGACAGCAAGGGACAGCAGATATGTCCTGATATAATTGGTCTTTGGTACGTTTGGTCCAAGGATGTTTTCTGAAATATCTCAACAGTGACTTCCTAACTAGTCCTAGACTGGGACAATCTGAGAATTGTCTGTTGACAATTTATTGACAGTCTCCCTCTGTTGACACTTTATTGACCTTCCACAAACCCCGGAATTTACAATGCTTTCCCTCTTTTCTACACATCTTTTAACCCTGCCCTTTTCTTTCTTGGTGCTGAGTCATAATGTCTTTGACGCACATAGCACAGGGCCTGGGATGTAAAAGGTGCCCAGTCAGTGTTAGCTTTTCTTGTTACTGGCATCATCATCATCATTTCCATTCTAGCTATTATTTCACCAGAGGTCAGGGAACTTGGTTTCCCTACACTCCATTTAAACCACATCTTCAGGGGGTACCTCAGCCATCTCTACCCTCACATAGATGAAGATGGACCAGACATACAAGACGCTTTTCTGGAATTTGTCCTGTTTATGTCACCCATTTCCGTTGTAGGAGTTGGACTTTTATTAGAAATACAAGTGTCTGCCATTGTAAGTGAAGTTGTAGGGCTTATGCTATGTGGACTGGACTCTAGGGGGGCCAGGGTGGAATCATTCTAGAAACTTGTTCCAGGATGACTTGACCAAAGAAAAGCCATCAGATGCTGCTGCAGTGGAGACCTGACATTTGCTACCCCAAGTGTGGTCCTCAGACTGGCAGCATGGACATCCTCTGGGAGTCCATTAGAAATACAGAGCCTCGAGCCCTACCCCAGACCCACTGTGTCAGAAAAATGCACTTAACAAGATCCTCAGCTGACTTACACACATTGACATTTGAGGAGTGCTGCTCTAGACACTCCGGCGAAGCACAGAGACAGACTGACATAGAGATTGACCTATGTAAGATTGTGGACTTGCTAACTAGGAGGTGGATTGGATGCTTTGGTCTTAGGGGGTGGGGTTGAGGGTTGTGCCTTTTAAGCCCTGCTGTAGAAATGTATGATGGGGTGATATTGACCACATTAAGAATCTGATTCTGAAGACTCTTGTTGTCCCCTGGTTGTGAGTTTACTCTTATAGTGCCTCATTCCTTTCTACCATCTCCAGCCCCACTGACCTTCTGGCCTTGGAAACCCTGTTGCCAAGCAGGGAAAGTCCTGTTTTAGGGCACAGAAAACCTTTGTGTATCAGGCAACTGACACAAATAATGTAGGATTTTAATGGTGGAACGTGTATCAGTATAAAAATGAGGGGTGATCTGCTCTCAGTGAATATTTATGGGACCCTTGTAGGTGGTGAAAAGGGAAGTGTAACTGAACTTCTTTAATGTTCATGGCTGAGGGCATTGCCTGCTCCTAAGAAAACAATGGGAAAGACAGAAATAATTAATCCCATGCTGCCATGGTGACCTGTCTGGACTGGAAACTACTAGGGTGGTGAGAAAAGGGCTGCAGAATCTTAGAGAGGAAATTCCAGCTTCATATTGCATTAATCTAGTTTAAAAATGAATTAAAAGCCTTTTCAGCCCTTCCCAGTTCTTGCCTACATTTTGAGGGTAGCATGGCCTGGCTTTTTGTGAATTTATGATTGTTGTGATTTTTTTTCCATGCTGTGGAGTACTCTCAGGTGGTCTTTTGCCCTGAACTCACAGTGGCCTGTGGTCCCTTGAGCAGAACACAACTTGGGAGTGCAACTGGATATCTTAGGAGTCTCTGAGCTGGCTGGCTCTCCCTTCCTCTCTTCTTCCTCTTCCTACCACTGTCAGGAAGCTTAGCGTGGAGTTCTGGATTCCAGCTCCCTCTCACATTCATTCATGTGAGCTGCTGCCATGGTGTCAGTAATGGGTTGAATGGCTGCCCCCCAAAAGATGTGTCCATGTCCCAGAACCCGTGAGTGTGACCTCATTTGGGAAAAGGGTCTTCACAGATGTTATTAAGGATTCTGAGATGAGAGGTGGACTCTAAAGCCAATGACAAGTGTCCTTATAAGAGACACTTGTAGAAAGGAGAAGGCCATGTGCAGATGAAGGCAGAGATGAGCATTACGCAGCCACAGGCCAAGGAGAGACTGGAGCCACCAGAAACTAGAAGGGGCAAGGAAGGATTCTCTCCCTGCAGCCAAGAGCACGGCCCTGCTGACTCCTTGATTTTGGACATCTGTCTTCCAGAATTGTGAGATAATGAATTTCTGTTGTTTTAAGTCACCAAGTTTGAGGTAATTTGTTACAGCAGCCCCAGGAAACAAGTACAGTGTCCAAACCTAGCCTTGATCCTGCAGCACAAGAGAGCTTGTTAGAAATGAGATTCTGGGGCTTACCAGATTCAGTCTGGAGTGGCATGAAGAAATGAAATTGTAGTAAGGGTCTGCAGGTGGTTCTGATGCACCAGCATCCATTGTTCGTGCTCCCCCTTTAGCCCTATTTTCTTTTCATCCAGTTTACTTCAACTTGGGCAAAATTCATGCTCATGTTTGCAACCACCTCCCATACGTCATTGCACTGCACATCTGAATCTTCACTCCAGCTCCCTTTCAGCACTGGAGTCCATTTTGGATGTCTGTTGATTGAGGGAGCCACCTGCATTTTCTCAGGCTTCTCAGAGGGGGCTCAGACTTCACAAACTGCATTATCCTCCTCCCAAACCAGCTCTTTGATTTGGGCTCCCGACCTGTTAGTGGCACATCTAGATGCAGTAGAACTGGCACGTCAATCATTCTTGCCCCACTGCCTTGTCCCTAATTTCCAATTAGTCGATTCTTCCTTTCAGATAGTTTTCAAATTTCCCCCCCTCTTTCATCCCCACATGTCTCTTTGCCTTCTTTTCAGACTTTCTCCAGACACCCTTCTCACAAACTGCTTTCAGAGTGACCTGTCTGCAAATTTGTCAAATCATTCCTGTATTAAATCTTTTTAAATGGCTTGCCGTTGCTCAAGTTGTACGTAGAGAGCTTATTTTAAAAGCCCAGGCTGGGTGCAGTGGCTCACGCCTGTAATCCCAGCACTTTGGGAAGCTGAGGCAGGCGGATCACGAGGTCGAGATGGAGGCCACCCTGGCCAACATAGTGAAACCCCATCTTTACTAAAATACAAAAATTAATGTAGTATGTACTGGTGTAGTGGTGCATGCCTATAGTCTCAGCTACTCAGGAGGCTGAGGCAGGAGAATCGCTTGAACCCAGGAGGCAGAGGTTACAGTGAGCTGAGATCACGCCATTGCACTCCGGCCTGGTGACAGAGCGAGACTCCATCTCAATAAATAAATAAATAAATAAAAAGCCCAATACTCAGGCCCCACCCAGGACTAAACAAACCAGAATCTTGAATTGGGGCCTGTGTATTGGTGTCTTCTCAAGTTTCCAAAGGCGATTTCAGTATGTGCTAGGGGGTGAGAACTATGGGACTAGAGGATAAGGTCCAAACTCATCCAATATTGGAAACTTTTCATGATTAGGCCCCACCAGGGTTCCTCCCCATCTCCTAACATGCCCCTGCACATGGCTGTGGGGCAGCCATCCCACCTATTTGCCCCTCCCCAAGTGCATCATTCTTGCCTTTGCTTAGACCTCTTCCTACAAAAGAATGCCTTTTTCCCTCTTGGATTCCAAGGAAATTCTCCCTATCCTTCAAGAGCGAGCCCCACCTCCCTTGCTCTGACTCCTCTTCCCCAGTTTAAGGCTGCTTCCTCCCGAGCCCTGGCTGCCCCATCGGTGGAGCACTCTCATCATCATAGGAACTGTCTGCACGTCCCTCTCCTCCATTGGAGAGTGGGCTCCAGGAGGTTGCTGAATGAGGGAAGAAATAAAGGATTCAAAAAGGCCAAGGAGAGGAAATCATTCTGTTTCTTTGAATTATTGTACTGATGCTGCTTTATACCTCATCAGATACTTGTTAAGAAAACAAAACTCTGCTTGATTTTAATGAAAGCATTGAAAATTTGTTAGTGGTAGTAATATGGTGTACTATTAATTGAATATTTGCTAGCTAAGGCCTCTATATTCACTGCCTTCTTCAGCTATCACAATAATCTTCTCAGGAGTTATTCTCATTTTATAGAACAAGTTAAACAAAATGCTGTGTGATCAAGTAATGCAAGATGGTAGAAAATACAAAGTAGAATATTTACATGATCACCTGGCCAGCAGTGTGTTAATGGCATGCTATAGGCTGATCAGGAAAAACTGGTTTTGTTGGTAAAAATAGCTAACCATATTGTATTAGTCTGTTTTCACACTGCTGTAAAGAACTACCTGAGACTGGGTAATTTATGAAAAAAAGAATTTTAATTGACTCACAGTTTTGCAGGCTTAACGGGAAGCATGACTGGGAGGCCTCAGGAAACTTAATCATGGCGGAAGGTAAAGGGGAACCAGGCGTCTTCTTCACATGGCGTCAGGAGAGAGAGAGCAAAGGGGGAAGTGCCACACACTTTTAAACCATCACATCTTGTAAAAACTCACTATCAGGAGAACAGCAAAGAGGAAATCCGCCCCCATGATCCAGTCACCTCCCACCAGGCCCCTCCTCCAGTTCAACATGAGATTTGGGCAGGGACACAAACTCAAACCATATCACATATGTAGTTCTTTTGAGTGGCAGATACATGTTTGACACTGAATTTGGCATAAAACAAGCACAGCTGTCAAGCATACCAATCAAAAGATGAGATGGTGGTTTATATTTGCTAATGTTTAGAATCACACAAATCTAGTCTTCCATTTAAGTATGTTAGAAGTTAGTTTGAAGCTCAGAGTCACAAGATCAGGGCTGAAAACCCAGCCTTTCCAGTGACAAGTGATGAGATGCTGGGACTTTGTCTTCATTTTTCTGAGCCTTGGTGTCCCATCTTTGAAATGGAAATACAATTTCCCTGCCTGCAGTAGCATTGTAAGAAGGAAAATAAGGTGACATGTATGAAAGTGATTTGTAGACCAGGCGCAGTGGCTCACGCCTGTAATCCCAGCACTTTGGGAGGCCGAGGCAGGCAGATCATCTGAGGTCGGGAGTTCGAAACCAGCCTGACCAACATGGAGAAACCCCATCTCTACTAAAAATACAAAATTAGCCAGGTGTGGTGGCGCATGCCTATAATCCCAGCTACTCGGGAAGGCTGAAGCAGGAGAATCGCTTGAACCCAGGAGGCGGAGGTTGCGGTGAGCCAAGATTGTGCCATTGCACTCCAGCATGGGTGACAAGAGTACAACTCCATCTAAAAAAAAAAAAAAAAGATTTGCAAATGGTACAAGGCTACACAGGAATATGGCCGGGTGTTTTTGTCTTTGTTCTGTGTTTGGGTTGACAAGGTTGGCCTTTGGGAGGAGTCAGGATAAGGAAGGTGGTGTTCTGCTGGGTAAGCGGATATGGGCGCTGAAACAATCGCAGGCTGCCTGAATTCCAGGCAGGGTGGGGCACAAGGATGCTGGGATGTGAGCCCAAGGAAAACAATTGGAATGAGCTACTTAGGGAGAATGAGGGAATAGAGAAGAACAGTTGAAAATTAGAGTCTTGCTGTGTTTTTGAAACCGTGGAGCTGAGAGAATGTAATTGGTTGGAGTTTTGCACTGGGTCACCTGTAACCAAAGACCAGCCCAGAGACTACAGATCAGCTCCAGGGAGCTTGATATCTTGATCTTTTATTCTTAGGTTATTCCCAGCAATTCTGTTCCCAGGAGCTCTGAAACTTTCTGGATCTGAGTTCAAGAGCTTACTTGCCTTGTGGCCTCAGTAGCTTGAGTCCAAACATACTGATGGATTAAGCTGTTCAGAACTGCTTCGTACAGGGTCACATCCTGATGATGTGTGCTCAGTTTCCTTCTTTAAAGATGAAGCCAAGGCTTTCTCTTTTCTTATTCTAATAGATTTAAAAATATTTTCTAAGTATAACAGTACTGATCTCAAAATATGATTTTTGGGGAAGAAGAATGATCCCATTCTGCTGCTCTGTGGAGGTGAGCTAGAATACAGTCATGTCATTTTATCACAGTCATCACTGTCCTGAACTTATTGAAAGCTTCTGGAGCAGGAATCAGTAGAGCATGTTTAAGTGATCAGTAGATGTATTTTAAGATAGAATTGACATTCTAAAATACCTCAACAGGCAGAGAAAGGATGGATAAAGCATACACAATTAAGTTTAACCAGAATAAACAAGGGAAATTTTGAGTTTCAGTTAAAAAAAAAAAAAATCCAGTCCTGGAGGTTTGGAAGCCAAAGGAGAGGAATAAAACAAGGGAAGAAAGGAGAAATTCGGGCAAAAAAAAAAAAAAAAGGTCTGTATATTATAAATAAAATCAATTATTGAGCACTTACTACTTGCTGTGTACTTGCTGAGTGCTCATACACTCTCAATCCTTCCCAAACTGCATGATATGTATAGTAGTCACTCCATTTTATAGATGAGGAAACTGAGGCTTACAGTGAGGTCAACCACTTTAATAAGTGGGGTCCCAGCATCTGCCATTTGAGGAGTATGGCATAATAAGCCATGTGGAACCAGGAGTCTAGAAACTTCTCTTTTTTTTTTTCTGTTTTTAACTAAGACTGGGTCTTGCTATGTTGGCGAGGTTGTTCTTGAACTCTTGGCTGTAAGCAGTCTTCCTGCCTCGGCCTTCCAAAGTGCTAGGATTACAGGTGTGAACTACCACACCCATCAAGGAGTCTAGAAACTTCTTTTGGTCACACTATGAGATCTTAGGCTTTTCTGTAAAGTTTTGGTTTTTTTGTTTTGTATTGTTTTTGTTGTTACAAGGGAGTAGCTGAAGAAATTGGAGATATATAGCCCAGGAAAGGGTAAACATTCAAAGGGCTGTCGTATGGCAAAGGCTACAGTTGAGGGCCCCTCAGTTGCTCCCTCCTTGGTGGGGACATCTGTAACTAGGAGATTCACACACTGGCTGGAGCCATCCTCAGCCCCCCCCACCCCACTCCCCATCTGAAGAATCTCTAAAATCCATTTGTGGCAAATAAGAATGAGTCAGAGTGCGTGTTCCACTAAGCATCATGACCTCTGTGCTTTTTGTTATCTAAAACACCTCAAGCTCTGGTCCTAGTGAAGTGATGCTTACTCATCTGCCCATTTTGAGAAAGGTCTTGGGGCTGAATGACTGGCTACCTGGGACCTAGGAGCATTTCTTTGTGTGGTCTCAGCACCATCTTGTGGACACAGCATTGTGAACTGGGGATGGGCTGTGGTCATCAAATCTAAAGGAACCCAAAAACAAATCCCTGAAAAAGGTGCCACTGGGGAAGGGCTCTGCCCAAGGAATCCTGTTTTTAAGAAAGACTGCCTGCCCTCAGAGCTAGGAACTGCCTTGGGGCATTCACTTTTATGACTCTAACCTCGTTATTAAGCCCATGACACCTGAAAGAGCAGAATGGGCAGGTTCAGCAATGCAGAAAGAGCCAGGCCTTTCCAGGGGCATGCTGCAGCACTGGGCTACCTACCGTTCACTCAGGAGGACAGCAGAGCCTTTCCGGGTAGGGGGAGCCCCATATCCCTTTCTCTCTGGCCTTTCTCATCCTGCATCCTGCCCCACCTCTTGGGCCAGGACACTCCTCTGCCCTGCCTCGTCTTCTTGGCCTGGTACTCATTGCCTCTCAGAGCATAAGTCACCTTACTGTGTTTAAAAGGCCCCTCACCACCAAGGCGAGGATGGACCAGGATGAGGCTGTGAAGGGAACAGAGTGTTTCTGTGCTAAAATTTCTTTGGCCTTCTTAGCCCAGTCTCCTACCACTCCTAAGCTGGCTGCCCTGATGTTTCTATGTGTGAAGAAACTGAATAATCATCTAATTCAGGGTAAAGTGATGCTCTGAGGGTAGATTTGCTCAATCTCTTTCCCTGAATGGGAAGGGGCAACGTGTGGCCTATAAAAGCCACTCAAGGGGTAGAAGCTCCCCTCTGGTTGGTTGAACCCCTAACCTCTTCTCTGTTTGTTCTTCACAGTGGAGCTGTGTGGGTGCCTTATCCTTAGTGGGCATGCAGGGCTCCCCAAAACAATATAGTCACTTAATTTTTTGTCTGTTAACACACAGTTATTGACTGTATTTATCCCAATATTACATCATGATGCATGTATCTATTCTTTGAAAGTATTATAAAAATACTTTTTTATACAATGAAAATACCAAAAAATAGGGTTTTTTCACTGTACCAAAAATATTAACATATTCTCCCAAGGCCTTAATATATGAACTCATACTGTATTACCTATAGCCCCCTATTTTGTTAAAAATTTGGTTTTGCATGTGCCTTCCGCAAGCACTTTTTCCCTGGCTTCCCTTCTTTTAGGGTCAGCCTGGCCTGAGCCCCTCAGCTCCTGACCATACGGCCTGCAGAGCTGATCTTGCCAGGACTTAGAGGAAGCTCTTAAAGCCTGAATCTCTCCAGGCCACTCAGCGCTGCACTTCAGCGCTAGGGAAATCCCCACTTACAAACTGACCCTGCTTCCAATGCCTTTCAACCGCCGAGCATTTAATTGGTTGCTAGTATCATAATGAGATGAGCTAGAGAAAAAGCTGTGGTTATAGGTTTTTGTTTGTTTTCTGGAATTTTCATGGAAAATTACGAGAGCAAAAAGGATCTATAGAATGAGATACTACATTTTATCTGTATTGTTTAATCCTCATAAGAACAAGGTCACACTGCTGTGTCCACTTTATAGATTTTTTTAAAAACCAAATCTAGAGATGCTAATTAACTTGTACATGTGCATACAGCTAGCAAGTTAGCGGAACAGTAATTTAAACCCAGGAGTGGGTAAGCAGTGCTCTACCTCTGAAGATAAAGATAACTCACTATCCAGGAAGAAAAAGGATGCCCCACAGAACACGAAGGGAAAGCTTGGAACTAGCGACTACATCTGACAGTTCCTGGTAATTTAATCAAGGACTTCAAGGGAAGCTTGAACCAAAATCTAAAATAAAGCACAACAAACATGCCAAATCCCAAAGTGAACCCAAATTTTTAATTATTTTTTACTGAACAAAATACAAACTAATGAATTCATTAAACTGAGAATTAAACAAAAAAGGTTCTAAAATCAAAAACCCAAAGCACCAAAATATTCTCTAAAATAAATTGTAACCAAATTGATATGTTATTAAAAACCCCCTTTGGATGAAGAGAAAGGAGCAGATGTAATTTGTCAAGTCTGTAAACAGTGTACGAGAGGCTTACTTTAGGAAGGTGAAAGAATTTCACTATCTAAAACAGACATATAACTCAATACACAGATAAGACCCTAGCTTTGTTTTTATTCATCAATTTATACCCAAATTTGAGTGACCTTCTGATTTAAGAGGATAAGTACATATAATAGAAATGTATTGATGATTCAAGTATTTATCTTAAACACCCTCCTTTCTACCAAGCTTTTTACTGGGACAGGTAATAAACAGTGAACTTGAAATATTTTTTATTTAAATGGTTACTGCCAGCTTGGTGTGGTGGCTCACACCTGTAATCCCAGCACTTTGGGAGGCCAAAGCAGGAGGATCACTTATGCCTAGGAGTTCAAGACCAGTCTAGGCAACATGGCAAGACCCTGTCTCTACAAAGAAATAAAAAAATTAGCTAGGCATGTTAGCGGGCACCTGTGGTCCTAACTACTCAGGAGCTGAGGTGGGAGGATCACTTGAGCCCCGGAGTTCGAGGCCACAGTGAGCAATGATCAAGCTACTGCACTCCAGCCTGGGTGGCAGAGTGAGACCCTGTCAGTAAAAAATTAAAAAAAAAAAAAACAATAATTCCTTTTTCCATTTGCTTAGAAGAGATGCTAACAATGCAACTAAAGAAAGAAAATTATTTAAATGATAGTTGTAATTAAATGCCTGTATGTGTGTGCATGCGTGTGTGTGTGTGTGTGTGTGTGTTGGCCAAAGCTCAGGTGTAACTGCTCTCTGAATTAAGAAAGAATAATTAGTTAATGAACCCCTATGGGGTATCAAGCACTGTGACGGGGTCTGGGGAACTCTGGGCACACAGTGAAACAGGACATTTGTCCCTGCCATTAAGGAATTTCACTTTCCCTAATTTGGGGCCTGGGGCCAAGGCTTAGCTAATACTTGCTTCTGCTGACATTTTTGACTAAGAATTAATTGGTAATAGTAATAATAATAATAGCTAATGTTTATGAAGCTTGATTTTTATGCCAGACACTATGCCAAGCACTTTAAAGGTATCACTTAATCCTCATGTTAACCCGAGTATCTTCTAGTATTAGCTCCCATTTTGCAGAGGAAGAAACTGAAGGGCAAGTTTTTAAAATTTGCACAAGGTCACAGCCAGAGCATGACAGAACCAGGTCCCCCAGATACCAAAGTTCAGACTTTTAGCCACTGTACCAGACTGGATGTGGTATGCCTTATCCTAAAGTATCGTAGAGCCCTGTTTTAGGAATGGACATAACAGTGCTTTGGGAGTGTCTCAGTTCCTTTAGTTCGACAACTTTAATCTCTTCACCATTCCTTTTCTATGTCCCCATCTTACGGTAACCCTACATATACACTCAATATTATCTTGAAATGGAAGGGGATAAAAATCAAAATAAGTCATATTCATAAGTGTCATATATTACTTTGAAGTATACATTTTTTAAGAAAATGAATTAAAAGGCTGGGCGCGGTGGCTCAAGCCTGTAATCCCAGCACTTTGGGAGGCCGAGACGGGCGGATCATGAGGTCAGGAGATCGAGACCATCCTGGCTAACACGATGAAACCCCGTCTCTACTAAAAAAATACAAAAAACTAGCTGGGCGAGGTGGCGGGTGCCTGTAGTCCCAGCTACTCGGGAGGCTGAGGCAGGAGAATGGCGTAAACCCGGGAGACGGAGCTTGCAGTGAGCTGAGATCTGGCCACTGCACTCCAGCCTGGGCAACAGAGCGAGACTCCGTCTCAAAAAAAAAAAAAAAAAAGAAAATGAATTAAAAGTAGAATTTATGGAAAATACTGAATTTCCCTTAAATATTCACCCCAGAGCTATTGGTGGTCCCATATGGCATCTTTGTGCACAGTAAGAAGTGGCCTCCTCCTGGCAGGGACTGCAGCCCTGCACCGAGGGACATGCCCAACCAAGCAGAGCCTGGGCTGCCTCTCAGCCTACCACAGGGCATAGCCTGTACCCCACACGTGGCAGCCCTGCTCCAGGCCCGCTTACATTTTGCCAGTTGTAAACTGGTCAGTAGGCTGGTGTGATGCCCTATGAGCCTTGAATAGTTGGGTCGCTAAATGAAACCAAGAAAAACATGGACAAGCTAAGTTCTTTATGCTCCTGCACCTGAAATGGAAAGTGTGGTTTTTGAGTCATGCTGCCTGGGTTTGAATCCCAGCTCTGCCACCAATAGCTAAACAATCTTGGCTGAGTTCCACAGCCTCTCTGAACCTCACTTTTCTCGTTTGTAAAATGAGAACGGTTGCTGTGAGGCCTAAATGGAATGATATACATGCAGTGTGTAGAACGGTGCTGAGCACACAGCACATATGTGCTTGTTGGGACACAGCTTGGATGACATATGTAGGTGACTTCCTCCTGTCAAATCATAAGTCACAATGGGGACATTGTTGCATTTGTTAGGAGTGTGGGGATGTCACTTCAAAGCAGTTCTCAGCTGCCCAGAGGGGCTCCAGCATAAGCAGGAGACATGGTAAGCTGTTCCTTCATAGTGTAGTCAGAAGTCACGGGCCAGGTCGTGTGGACTGTATATCTTGGTAATTTTCAGCAGGATGCAAAAGCACACCTGCCCAGACCGTGTCTCCCACACCCTGGCTCAGTGTCAGTGATATCACTGATCTCAAATTCTTTTTGTGGTTCCACGGGTCAGTCTGATATGCATAGTTCTGCTGAGAACCACCATTATAAGTACACACGATCGTGCCTCTTCCATCTACTGTTCATTGCCTGATGGGGGGCAAGGGCTTATAGATTGGTGTGCCGGGATGCAAAGCACCTGCAGTTCCATGACCCAGCAGGAGGCCACAGACCCAGCACCGTGTCCAGATTAGCTTCTTAGGAGAGGAGGAGAGGAGGCCGGGGGAGGGAGCAGACGCCAGAAGGAAGCGACCGGTGACTGCAGGGTGGAAAGCTGCCAGAGTGTGGGAAGGGAAGATGTCACGTGGAAGCTAAGTCCTTCACAAACACCCAGCACCAGGGCCTTACACGACACCGCCATGTTGCCACCTTTACAACTTTTTAAGTATTAAATTGTAAAGAGTTTGTTGCCAATTCAGCCCAGGTACTCAAGACAAAGGCCAAATTCCTGGACTTTGAACAAAGCATGTCCGTAGTGCTTGAAAGATTGCTCTTTTTCTTCCTTTGGGCCAAAATGGTGATAGTAAGCAGTTTTCAGTGTTTCAGAGCTGTGGTTCAGTGTTTTAACTTGTTTGGGCTGTAATAGCTTTGTGGGCAGCAGATAGCTCTGTTTTATCTTACGCAGCTCAGCTTTAGGCCAGCAATGTTGATTTGTGTGTGGGGTGGGTTCTTTTTCCTTTTTCATGTCAGAACAACCTTCTTGGCTTTTTTTTTTTTTTTATGACCACCCATTAGCATAGGTGGGAAATAGCAGGGCAGTTCAGGTTGACCTGACACTGGGTCTGGAAAGCTCGGTGACAGTGCCAGGTATGGTGGGCTCTATAAAGCTTAGTTTTGGGTGCTTTCTGTTTTTGTATTCATTAAGTAAAGGTTTATTAATTATTATGTGGCAGTTGCAGGGCTGAGTGCTAGGAAAACTGGTCAAAAGTCTCAGCCCTCATATAATTTTTACTGTGTAGTAAAGGCACAGACTTGTCAAGTAACTTTTAATTACAATCATAATGAGTACTATGAAAGAAAAGTATGCTAAAAAATATAGAACAGAGGCACCAGATGGGAGGAGAGAAGTGGGTGGTGGATGGAGGTGAGGGTGGGCTGCTGCCCAGGCTAGAAGGACATTCCAGGCTGCAGAAGCAGCACACTCAAACACCCTGGGCTGGGAAGGCCGCGGGCACACTCAAGGAACAGAAGGGCGGCTAATGTGGGTTAGAATGGCAGGAAAGGAGGTCAGATGACAGGGGACCTTAGAAGCCTTGGTAAGGCAGCTGAGATTTGGATTCAGGGTTTTGACAAGCCCTGCTGACCAGTCTCCACTCTGTATTGGCCAGGAGACTCTTCCCTCCATCATGGAGGAGGCTCACGCCAGAAGCCAGCTCTGCCTTTGGAGATTGTCTTCCCCCAGTGCTCCCCTGAGGCTTCACACTCACCAGTCTCATGCTGCACCCTGACCGGCAGGTCCCCAGCGTGAGCCCCATAATCCCTAGGGACTGCATTATCACAGACCTGTAATAAGAGGGTAAACCTACATACTTGTGGTAGGGGAGGGGAGGCGAATGAAAACCCATCTTCCTGAGGCATTTACTTTAGATTAGCAAATCCTGGCTGTGCCAGTGTTTTCTGGGCTGTGGGGCAGACACAGATTGATTACATATCAGGCGGCACCTGGAAAATGCCTGCTGGACAGCTGTTGTACACCTGGCCAGCCATGAAGGATCCCAGGCCCAAGGCCCACCACCCAGCAATGCTCAGATTATCCTGGCAACTGCCACCCGGGATCAAGGGGCTGCACGCCTTAACTACCATCCTCGGCTGCCCTGCTTGGAGACCTCTCTGGCACATTCCTCGATCTCCCTGAGATTTCTTGGCATATGACTCAAGCTGGTTGCCCCCAACTGCCCAACCTCTTGAATCCCATTCTGGGTCTTTTCCAGCTCCCAGCTTCTTCCGTGGGGATCTTCTATAACAAGCCTGCGGTTTGGACTCACTGCTGGGCCCTTTTGTGCCATATAGAACAAGTCACCTGCTCTGACTTAATTACGGCTGTATGTGCGCACATACATGTGAGGCAAATCACTTCTCCAGGCTCAGTTACCACATCTGTACTATGAGCATATTAATAATACTAGCTTCCATATTGAGCACTAACTGTTAATTCATTGAATCTTATGAGTACATACTAGTATTTGCGGTGTTGTTTTTTTTTGTTTTTTTTTGTTTTTTTTAGATGGAGTTTTGCTCTGTCGCCCAGGCTAGAGTGCAGTGGTGCAATCTCAGCTCACTGCAACCTCCACCTCCTGGGTTCAAGCAATTCTCCTGTCTCAGCCTCCCGAGTAGCTGGGATTACAGGTGCCCACCACCACACCCGGCTAATATTTTGTATTTTTATTAGAGACAGGGTTTCACCATGTTGGCCAGGCTGGTCTAAAACTCCTGACCTCAGATGATCCTCTTGCCTCGGCCTCCCAAAGTGCTGGGATTACAGGCGTGAGCCAAGGCACCCAACCAGTATTTCCATTTTTTATGTGCCGACCTCCACAGGAGGTTGTGGAGGTGATTAAATGAATTAATGTGCAAAGTGCTTTATAACATGAAATATATCTGATAAAAGCAATTTTATTCAATATTGGAGAATTCAGAGAGATGAAAATTGTAATTGGCATTATTTATGGTGACCATGCTCATGTAATGTTGGTTTATAAACATGTATCTTTTTATAGTACAGATTGTTCATTTTGTAAATGAATACTGAGGGCCTACTCTGTGTCAGGTGCTTAACATATGTCAGTGAAGAAAATCAAAGGTTGATACTCTTGTGGGGCTTACATTTTTGCAAGCAGACAGACAATAAATAAGTCCATTTTGTATGTAGTATATTGGAATGTTGAGTGCCATGGAAAAGTCAAAAAGCAGAGCAGGGCAAGGGGGATCGTGAGTGCAGGGGACAGAGGCAGGTTGCTTTTTGGGGGAGCGTGAGTGCAGGGAACGGCGGCAGGTTGCCTTTTGGGGGATCGTGAATGCCGGGGAAGGTGGCAGGTTGCTTTTGGGGGATGTAAGCAGTTTTCAGTGTTTCAGAGCTGTGGTTCAGTGTTTTAACTTGTTTGGGCTGTAATAGCTTTGTGGGCAGCAGATAGCTCTGTTTTATCTTACGCAGCTCAGCTTTAGGCCAGCAATGTTGATTTGTGTGTGGGGTGGGTTCTTTTTCCTTTTTCATGTCAGAACAACCTTCTTGGCTTTTTTTTTTTTTTATGACCACCCATTAGCATAGGTGGGAAATAGCAGGGCAGTTCAGGTTGACCTGACACTGGGTCTGGAAAGCTCGGTGACAGTGCCAGGTATGGTGGGCTCTATAAAGCTTAGTTTTGGGTGCTTTCTGTTTTTGTATTCATTAAGTAAAGGTTTATTAATTATTATGTGGCAGTTGCAGGGCTGAGTGCTAGGAAAACTGGTCAAAAGTCTCAGCCCTCATATAATTTTTACTGTGTAGTAAAGGCACAGACTTGTCAAGTAACTTTTAATTACAATCATAATGAGTACTATGAAAGAAAAGTATGCTAAAAAATATAGAACAGAGGCACCAGATGGGAGGAGAGAAGTGGGTGGTGGATGGAGGTGAGGGTGGGCTGCTGCCCAGGCTAGAAGGACATTCCAGGCTGCAGAAGCAGCACACTCAAACACCCTGGGCTGGGAAGGCCGCGGGCACACTCAAGGAACAGAAGGGCGGCTAATGTGGGTTAGAATGGCAGGAAAGGAGGTCAGATGACAGGGGACCTTAGAAGCCTTGGTAAGGCAGCTGAGATTTGGATTCAGGGTTTTGACAAGCCCTGCTGACCAGTCTCCACTCTGTATTGGCCAGGAGACTCTTCCCTCCATCATGGAGGAGGCTCACGCCAGAAGCCAGCTCTGCCTTTGGAGATTGTCTTCCCCCAGTGCTCCCCTGAGGCTTCACACTCACCAGTCTCATGCTGCACCCTGACCGGCAGGTCCCCAGCGTGAGCCCCATAATCCCTAGGGACTGCATTATCACAGACCTGTAATAAGAGGGTAAACCTACATACTTGTGGTAGGGGAGGGGAGGCGAATGAAAACCCATCTTCCTGAGGCATTTACTTTAGATTAGCAAATCCTGGCTGTGCCAGTGTTTTCTGGGCTGTGGGGCAGACACAGATTGATTACATATCAGGCGGCACCTGGAAAATGCCTGCTGGACAGCTGTTGTACACCTGGCCAGCCATGAAGGATCCCAGGCCCAAGGCCCACCACCCAGCAATGCTCAGATTATCCTGGCAACTGCCACCCGGGATCAAGGGGCTGCACGCCTTAACTACCATCCTCGGCTGCCCTGCTTGGAGACCTCTCTGGCACATTCCTCGATCTCCCTGAGATTTCTTGGCATATGACTCAAGCTGGTTGCCCCCAACTGCCCAACCTCTTGAATCCCATTCTGGGTCTTTTCCAGCTCCCAGCTTCTTCCGTGGGGATCTTCTATAACAAGCCTGCGGTTTGGACTCACTGCTGGGCCCTTTTGTGCCATATAGAACAAGTCACCTGCTCTGACTTAATTACGGCTGTATGTGCGCACATACATGTGAGGCAAATCACTTCTCCAGGCTCAGTTACCACATCTGTACTATGAGCATATTAATAATACTAGCTTCCATATTGAGCACTAACTGTTAATTCATTGAATCTTATGAGTACATACTAGTATTTGCGGTGTTGTTTTTTTTTGTTTTTTTTTGTTTTTTTTAGATGGAGTTTTGCTCTGTCGCCCAGGCTAGAGTGCAGTGGTGCAATCTCAGCTCACTGCAACCTCCACCTCCTGGGTTCAAGCAATTCTCCTGTCTCAGCCTCCCGAGTAGCTGGGATTACAGGTGCCCACCACCACACCCGGCTAATATTTTGTATTTTTATTAGAGACAGGGTTTCACCATGTTGGCCAGGCTGGTCTAAAACTCCTGACCTCAGATGATCCTCTTGCCTCGGCCTCCCAAAGTGCTGGGATTACAGGCGTGAGCCAAGGCACCCAACCAGTATTTCCATTTTTTATGTGCCGACCTCCACAGGAGGTTGTGGAGGTGATTAAATGAATTAATGTGCAAAGTGCTTTATAACATGAAATATATCTGATAAAAGCAATTTTATTCAATATTGGAGAATTCAGAGAGATGAAAATTGTAATTGGCATTATTTATGGTGACCATGCTCATGTAATGTTGGTTTATAAACATGTATCTTTTTATAGTACAGATTGTTCATTTTGTAAATGAATACTGAGGGCCTACTCTGTGTCAGGTGCTTAACATATGTCAGTGAAGAAAATCAAAGGTTGATACTCTTGTGGGGCTTACATTTTTGCAAGCAGACAGACAATAAATAAGTCCATTTTGTATGTAGTATATTGGAATGTTGAGTGCCATGGAAAAGTCAAAAAGCAGAGCAGGGCAAGGGGGATCGTGAGTGCAGGGGACAGAGGCAGGTTGCTTTTTGGGGGAGCGTAAGTGCAGGGAACGGCGGCAGGTTGCCTTTTGGGGGATCGTGAATGCCGGGGAAGGCGGCAGGTTGCTTTTGGGGGATCGTGAGTACAGGGAACGGTGGCAGCTTGCTTTTGGGGGGATCGTGAGTGTAGGGGACGGCAGCAGGTTGCTTTTTTTAGTCAGGGTGAGCCTGGTTTGTGTTTCATATGCGTGGTCACGTCTCTTACGTGCCAGACATTTACTGCGTGCCCCCACCATGTGCTGCGGCCTGGAGATACAACAGTGAACAGTGAGCAGCCTAGATAAGCAGCTCCTCCTGGAGCTTACTTTCTGGCGAGCAGAGTGGACAGTAAACAAGCAGGCAAGGACAGGTGATAATTGCAGGCTGAGGTAAGCAGTATGAAGAAATAAACAAGGTGATTTGAGGGCAAACCAAAGGGGCAGCAGATAGAGAGATGGGGTGGCCCCTCCGAGGAGACATTTGAGCTGGGCCTGAAGCACGAGCCTGAGCCAGCCATGGGCAGTGCCGGAACCGTTGTGTGTCAAAGGCCACAGGGCCAGAAGAGACTGGGCAGGTGGAGTCAGCCCGGGGAGCCTGTGTGCCTGAGGAAAGGCAGCTCAAAGAGTGCAGTAGGAGGGAATGAGTGAGTCTGGAGAGTGGACAGCGCAGGGCCTTGCTGGCCACTGGGAAGGGTCTGATTTTATCCTAAGATCAGGGGAAGGCCACTGAAGGGCTTTGAGCAGGGCTTGACTTGATCTCATTTGTGGGTTTGTTTTTCTGGTTTTTGTTTTGTTTTGGTTTTTGAGACACAGTTTCGCTCTTGTCACCCAGGCTGGTGTGCCATGGCGCGATCTTGGCTCACTGCAACCTCTGCCTCCTGGGTTCAAG
>NW_012107508.1:277212-281938 GCF_000951045.1 Mandrillus leucophaeus
TGTGTGTGTGTGTGTATATATATTTTGGGGGGATTCTGAGTGTCAGTGGAATTTGGGTAAAACAAGAAATGGAGACAGCACTCAAAAGGCTTCAGAGAGATTCTCTAAGCCTGTTTGCCAGATTTCTTAAGCAAGCAGGTGCCCAGGCAAGCTTGATCCTGAGATGAACTCAAGGTGCACGAGCTACCCTGAAACACTGCTGCATTTCAAAAAGAAAAAAGAAACCTAAGACCTTTTCCCCCTTTCATCTTTCCAAACAAGCAACCTAAAATATTTAACTGGGCCCATTGCATCATTCATGAATCTGACAGTACTCGTTCTCACAATCCTATGTGCACGCAACTACAAGTCCAGGGCCCTAATGTTTACCTTTTCCAGATAATAGGTGAGGTTGTCCAAGCTGGCCTCCCTCTCTGCTGAGAGCACTCCAGCAGCTTCCCAATGTTGGCCTTTAGAACAGCCTGAATTTCAGTTAAAAAATAAGCTTCCCCTGTCACACTATGCCTTCTTGAATCTGATAGCTTAAGTGCAGTAAAATCTGATAAATGTAGCTTTTCTGTGCCCGTTTCAGGCCGCATTTAGAAGGCAACATCAACAGGATTTTCCTTTTCCTAGACACAGCTCAACTCCATAAAGGACTTCTGTTTTGTAATCTGTTTTCGAGATCTGATGCGTGTGTTTCTAACACCCCGTCACGTGAGGAGGTCTGACGTAGTCACCCAACATGACTATGAGAAAATATACTGCAAAGATGTGTGTGGGATGGTGCAGCCAGCTCACTGAAGCAAAATGTCCTTTGTCGGAGAACTTTCCGCAGGGAATAACAGACCCGTGCAGTAGATTTCACTTTGATATGGGCCCTGCGCTGGCCCAGTATGGACTGCAGGTTTGACTTTTGCAGGATTCCAGGTCAGTATCCTAATACAGTGCGTTCTTTTTTTAGTTAGGTTTATTTCTAAGTTTCTTTTTATAGAAGACAACTTGCCGTAGAGGGAGGAGAAAGTTGCTCTGTCGATTCAGTTGTTATTATGTACGTTAGTTAGGAGCTGCATGGCCAAGGGCTGGCAAGAGGGCTCTTGGCCTTTTCCTCTGATTAGAAGATTTTTAAAAATGGAGTTTAATCTGGCCCTGGAGAGTGGCTTTGAGTAAGTGACTTGTAGTTCTAAGAATGTACACTGAAAAGGTTTACTTCACTCTCCTCTCTGTAATGTCTTAGAGCTTTACTAATAAAAATACACCAGATTTTACTAACAAGCCCTATAAAGATCTGCATAATAAATGCATTGGTTAACAATTTAAAGAGATTTTTCAAGTTTTTTTTTTTTTTTTATATGGAAACTATCTTTTTAAGTTTTCTGTGCATTTCAGTAAGATCACCTTAACTAATTGAAAGGAGAGAAAATTTAGTTAAGCTGGAAATACTGGGAAGTAGTTAAAGTCAGATTATTGCCAAGAATTATTTCCCTTATTTTCAAATTCATTCCCAGAATGAGTGAACCAATACTTAAAAAGCAATATCCAGGATAGATTACTGTGACCAAGCTAACCTTTGAGACTTGGAAGGCCAGGATGCAAGCAGTGATAGATTGATTGTATAAACAGATTGTAGGTAGCAGCCTCAAAGAACAATTTTCACCTGTGTCCAGTGTGGAGTGGACTGTTGCTCCACCTGGTTTTTCAGCCATGTTCAAACTCAAGAAATAGTCATCGCCTCAAACTTGGAAAATTAAGACAGGTATGGAGAGTGTGTATATCTGCGTGACTGTGGGTGTGTCTGTGTTTCTGTATCCCTTGGTCTCCATCTGTCTCCTGAGGATTTCTGCTTTGTGTTTCACCACATTTTATTCACTGTCTCTTTAGTCCTTTTAGGCTTATATAGATTTATTATATTGAGTAAAATAATTTTTAAATAATTTCTTAGAAAATTATTTAATTAAGATTTTTAATTAAATTTGTTTTGACTTTTTTTGGTTTTGGTTTTGGTCAGCACAGCAGTTCTCAAATTTTTTGGTCCCTAGACTCCCTTACACTCTTACAATCATTGGGTATGCAAAGAGCTTTTTTTATTTGAGTTCTTTCTATCAATATTTACCATATTCAACATTTTAAATAAGAATTGAAAGAACTATTAGATTGATGCAAAGGGAATTGCAGTTTTTGCCACTATTTTTAATTGCACCTACCTAGTATTTATTAACTGATGGAAAATGACTGTGATAAATCCAACGGAATGATAAAATAACATTTTATTAAAAGTAACTATTTTCTAAAACAAAAAAAAAATAGTAAGAGGACTAGTACTGTTTTACATGTTTGCAAATATTTTAAAGTCTGGCTTAATAGAAAGAGAGCTAGATTTTCATCTGTGCTCCTGCCTTCAGCTGTGGCACGCTGTTTTAGTGGAAGTATGTCAAGGAAATCCAGCTTCTCACAAATAGGTAGTTGGAAAGGGAAGGAATTTTTTAATAGCCTTTTCAGCTAATTATGGATATTCTTTGATACTACACCAAAACTTGACAAGTGATAATTTCCTAAAAGTGTGTTTTTGTTAGTAAATCTTTAAGAGATTGCAGAGAGAAGAGTGAAGCAATCCTACATTCTTAGAACTCGAAGGCACTTTCTCGAGGCTGCTCTCTAGGGCAAGTTCCCCTCTGCTCACTCTCAACATCACCAGCAACGGCTTGTCATGCCTACAGGTGCAGAGAGTACAAAGATGAATCAGATTGTCCCTGTTCTCAAGGAGCTCATAGGGAAGATATAAATGTGAACAAATGCATGATACCATACATTGTAATGATGGGAAACCAAAAACTAGAAATTCTGGAGGAGCAAGGCTATCCAGATAAGACATCAACTGAGACATGAACAAGCGAGGATTGCCAGGCAGGGGAACTAGGGACTGGGAGAGAAGGATAATCTTTTTATTTTTTTATTTTTTTTGAGAAGGAGTCTCGCTGTGTCTCCCAGACTGGAGTGCAGTGGCGCGATCTCGGCTCACTGCAAGCTCCACCTCCCGGGTTCATGCCGTTCTCCTGCCTCAGCCTCCTGAGTAGCTGGAACTACAGGCGTGTGCCACCGCCCCCGGCTAATTTTTTGTATTTTTAGTAGAGACAGGGTTTCACCGTGTTAGCCAGGATGGTCTCGATCTCCTGACCTCGTGATCCACCCACCTCGGCCTCCCAAAGTGCTGGGATTACAGGCATGAGCCACCACACCCGGCCTGAGAAGGATAATCTTAAGAGGAAATACAGTTTCTCTCCTAAGGCTTTATTCAGGCAGAATGTAGAAGTCGTCCAAAGTTATAAGAAAAGGAACCCATGACAAGGGAGAGTGTGTGCTGTGTGTGTGTTGGGGGGAGGTAGGGAGTGGGGATGTAGGGAGTGGGGAGGCTAGGATGGAGAAGAGGACTTCTACTTTTTACCTTAATGCATATCTGTGCTGTTTCAGTCTTTGACCATGAGCATAGATTCATTTTCTTTTTCTAAAGCTAGGAAATTCTAAAAAGCAAGTGAAGAAAGTTCATTTCAGTCATCAAAAGTATCTTAAGTGCCTCTTGTTTACATTATGTGTATATGTTTTTAATTATATAAGGCTGAAGCATAGCAGGAGATAAAAACTGAAAATTCCAAATATGCTAATTTACTAGAATTTCCCAGTGGCATTTATATAAAGTCTAATTATAAAATATGTTTATCATATATTTATATAATTCTTTAAAGTACTTTAAATATTTGTACAATATACTTTATGTAAGTATACACAAATGTCCTTATAAGTATGATATATAATTTTTTATTTAATTTATACAGGCTGGCTGTGGTGGCTCAGGTCTGTAATCCAAGCATTTTTTGAGGCCAAGGTGGGAGGATCACTTGAGCCCAGGATTTGAGACCAGCCTGGGCAACATAGTGGGACCCCATCTCTAACAAAAAATTTAGAAACTGTCCAAGGATGGTGGCACACGCCTGTAGTCCCAGCTACTGTTGGGGGATGGGGGAAAGCTGAGGTGGAAGGATCACTCAAACCCAGGAGTTCAAGGCTGTAATGAGCCATGACAGCACCACTGCCGGCTGATGGCACTCCAGCCTGCGTGGCAGAGCAAGACCCCGTCTTAAAAAAGAAAAAAGATAATAAAAGTAAAATAATGTATATAGAGATTTATATTTTGTTTATATATAAAATACTGGATGACCATTCATCCTGATTTTTTGAGGTACAAGCCCAATGTATACCTGTTTTCCTGGCATTAGTTGTACCTCCTTTCTCTCTCAAGTGTCCTGTTTTGGATGCTGAATTATATGTTCATCCTATTTCCATATCTGTGCTTATAAAATGTATTTAAATATAATATATGTCCATGTATTTATATATGCATGCTTGTATTTGCACACATATGTGGCTGTATACATATGTGTACTATACATTTTAAAAATATATTTTAGGCCAGGCACAGTGGCTCACGCCTGTAATCCCAGCACTTGGGGAGACCGAAGTGGGCAGATTACAAGGTCAGGAGTTCAAGACCAGCCTGGCCAACATGGTGAAACGCTGTCTCTACTAAAAATACAAAAATTAGCCAGCCATGGTGGCACACACCTGTAAGCCCAGCTACTTGGGAGGCTGTGGCAGAAGAAAAGCTTGAACCCTGGAGGCAGAGGTTGCAGTGAGCCAAGATCGCACCACTGCACTCCAGCCTGGGCAACAGAGTGAGACTCCGTCTCAAAAA
>NW_012107508.1:282538-283224 GCF_000951045.1 Mandrillus leucophaeus
TGAGATGGAGTCTCGCTCTATTGCCCAGGCTGGAATGCAGTGGTGCAATCTTGGCTCACTGCAACCTCTGCCTCCTGGGTTCAAATGATTCTCCTCCTCAGCCTCCTGAGTAGCTGGGACTACAGGCACCCACCACCACGCCTGGCTAAGTTTTGTATTTTTAATAGAGATGGGGTTTCACCATGTTGGCCAGGCTAGTCTTGAACTCCTGATCTCAAGCGATCCGCCTGCCTCGGCCTCCCAAAGTGCTGGGATTACAGGCGTGAGCCACCTCGCCCAGCCGGCTACATTGATTTTTATGTTAGAGTTTTTCAACATGGTTAAGGAAGATTTTCAAAAATATCGTTTTAAAAATCACACGGGTCAAACAAAACCTGTGGGGACCAGATTTGCTGTATGGCTTACAGTGGGCCTCCTCTGGTCTGCAGATTTAGAACTGATTTCCTTGTTGCACTTTGGACCTGTGGAATATGGCTTTTAGCCGTAGCACTTTCTAAGATCATCCAATGAGCTGGATAAATGTGCTCTGAAGACAGTTTTGACAACACTTGGTGGTTTTGGGAGTGGTCACTGTTAAGATTGGAGAGGTGGATATAGAGTCTTAACTTTAAATTGCTTCTCCAACAAGTTTCACTGCTTTTTTTCAAGTTCCATTTGCAGATTCAGACTCTGTTTTAAGCAGGTGC
>NW_012107508.1:288584-289558 GCF_000951045.1 Mandrillus leucophaeus
AAAAAAAAAAAAAAAGAACATAAAAATATATTTTAAAAGCTATTCCAGCTAAAATGCAAACTCAGGAAAATAGTGACATTAAAGTCAGGTGGCCAGTTATCCAATTACAAATTACTTTATGTTTTTAAAAATATTGACTTACCCAAATTTTTATATCTAGAATATTTTTGTTAGCCTTTTTATGCTTATCTATTCCATCTCGGTGAATTTATTGCACAAAACTTGCTTTTTAGAAAATATTTTAGAAAGTTACATGTAAATTAAACCTCATCTTCTTTCTAACTTGCATTTCTTTTTCTGAAATCTGTTGGGGCTTTCCATTGGCAGGAGCTCCTAGGACTTCTGTTTTAAGTTACTCTTCGTGAAGAAATGTAGTGGAGGAGGTTGCTTTAAAGTAAAGTCAAAGAATACTGTTTTTGGTGAAAATGACTTTCCCTCTCCCACATGAGCTCTTTTAAAGTCTAAATTTTCATCCTGGGGATATCCTTCAAGTAAGTATGTCTAAGTGGGTCCAATGTTATTTTACTTACTGTTCTTATCAGTCACACGAACCTAACCTGCCGAAGAGGTCAGGCGGCCACGTTACTGAGAGAAGCTGCCTGGTGATAAATCCTTGGGCAGGCAGTGTGTGTGTTGGGGACACAGCCACTTGGCACCAGTCCTTTTTGCCAGGCAGGCTACAACCCCAGTGTGGCCTGGTCTTCCTGTTTTTCAAAAAAAGCTATATTGAATTTTTTTTTTTTTTTTTTTGAGACTGAGTCTTGCTCTGTCACCCAGGCTGGAGTGCAGTGGTGTGATTTTGGCTCACTGCAACCTCTGCCTCCTGGGTTCAAATGATTCTCCTCCTCAGCCTCCTGAGTAGCTGGGACTACAGGCACCCACCACCACGCCTGGCTAATTTTTTTTGTATTTTTAGTAGAGACGGGGTTTCACCATGTTAGCCAGGATGGTCTCGATCTCCTGACCTCGTGATC
>NW_012107508.1:290391-306520 GCF_000951045.1 Mandrillus leucophaeus
GAAACTTTTACCTATTACTGGGTAAATATTTAATATTTATCTCTAGAATAGTGTTTCATGAGCACATCTTAGTTCCCCTGCCACCCTGCAAACCTTTGAGGGTAGAATTTTTTATTCTCTTATGGCACCAAGTTTTGATATCAGCCCTTAGAAATGGTTCTGGCTAGTTGATTAAAAACTACCTGAAATAAGGTGCTCCTCTGGAACAAGGTGGGAAGGAGACTTTCCAGTGTTTACTCTGTATGCTTTTTCAATTTGATGTCATATGAATTTATTACTTATTCACAAAAGAAATTAAGGTATAAAAATACATACGGATTCCAGGGTCTCACCCCAGCTGTTCTAAACCAGAATCTCTGTAGGAGCAGGGGAGATGGAATCTGTAAAGCTGTACTATCTGGATACCTCTCAGGTGATTTTGATGCCTAGCCAGGTTTAGGAACCACTGCCTCAAAGCACATAATAGGTATTCAGTAAGCATTCGTTCAAAGGAGGAATGAACACTTGTCCTTTTTTTTTTTTTTTTTTTTTTTTTTTTTTTTTTGAGATGGAGTCTCGCTCTATTGCCCAGGCTGGAATGCAGTGGTGCAATCTTGGCTCACTGCAACCTCTGCCTCCTGGGTTCAAGCAATTCTTCTGCCTCAGCCTCCTGAGTAGCTGGGACTACAGGTGCATGCCACCATGCCCAGCTGATTGATTGCTTGTGTTTCTATAGCACTTAGCTGATGCCTTCTGCCTAGCAATTGTTCAGTAAATATTTGTTAAGAGAATTAAAGTAAATTTTGAATTCAGATGCCATCACCACCTCCAACACCCCATCCTACTTTCTCTCTCTCTCTTTTTTTTTTTTTTTTTTTTTTTTTTTTTTTTGAGACGGAGTTTTGCTCTTGTTGCCCAGGCTGGAGTGCAATGGTGCAATCTTGGCTCACCACAACCTCTGCCTCCCGGGTTCAAGCAATTCTCCTGTCTCAGCCTCCCAAGTAGCTGGGATTATAGGCATGTGCCACCAGGCCTGGCTAATTTTGTATTTTTAGTAGAGACGGGTTTTCACCATGTTGGTGAGGCTGATCATGAACTCCCGACCTCAGGTGATCCACCCGCCTTGGCCTACCAAAGTGCTAGGATTACAGGCATGAGCCACCACGCCTCACCCACCTCATCCCACTTTCTTAGCTCAGATCTCATTATGACTCTCAATGGTTCCCTATTCACTTCTATATAAAATTTAACTGTAGGGAGTCCTTTAGGGCCCTTTATGATCTGGTCTGACCCTTCTTTCCCAGGCCGTCTCATTCAACAGATACATGCTGAGGCCTGCCATGTGCCTGACCCCATATAGACACTGTCGACTGGGCTGCACACACCACTCCTGCCACCACTCAGGCTCCCTCATCAGCCCCTGAGAACAGTATCTGCTTTGATCATTTTTAATTTATTTTGCCTATAGTGTTCCTTCTCCTTACAGAATCCTTCCTATACCCCTGTTTTACTTATTTATGGAAGTAATCCAGGGCCTCTGTAAATAATTTTACTTACTCTTCTAACATTTTATACTTATCTCCAGTATATGGCCTGCCCTCATGGATTCCAATGATTAGTTGACAGTTCTCTTTCTTCCCCTAGACTCTGGGCTCCTTGAGATCAGCGACTTGCCTTCCTCCTGTTCATATCTCCAGTATATCTCTAGCACCCAAGTACTATGTCTGACCATATTAACATATTTACTGAATAAAGTTGTTAGAAGGTGTGTCAAGAAGGCAAGTCAAGGTGCTACTTAGTAACTATGATTTTTAAAGGATTTCTGCCACACAAAGGTAGATATCCCCCCTGAAAAATGTCATGCTTTGATTTTGCAAAGTTATGACAATATTTTAATGACATATATAATGATACTTATTGTATATGTTGTTCTGTTAAGTATGACTACAGTATTATTCTGTGTTAAAAGTAACACGGCCTTTTGCTGACCATCCTAGCTGAACAATCTGAGAGAAGAATCAGAATCCCACAGAAGTGGTTGGGGCTTTGTATATTATAAATCTGAGTCAGGACACCCTAGAGTGTTCATTACCCGATGTGAAATGCCGTATTCCCCAAATGGAAGCAGAGCCTAAAGGGAGATTCAGGATGCTGTGAAGCAGAATGTTTTGGAAGAAGCAGTAGTTTTGAATTGGAAGGACAAAATACATGATGTCAGCCTAGACCTAAGCCACCTTTCTGAATCATAGAGCATGTGTCTTTTCAGATCTGAAGCTATCTAGTCAGGCTGATAAAGTATTAAAATAATGTGTGGGCTTCTGAGAAGCCAAACATGATAAAAATATATGCGTCAGGGGAGAAAGGAGATCCTACAGGGGCCCAGAGCAGAGAGACTTCAAAGAAGGCAAAAGAAACATCAGCATAGTATGCTATCGATCTGTGACCCAGTGAAGGACAGACTCCTTCACTCCGGGGTGACCCTTTCTCCCCTTCAGGGGCAAAGAGGAAGTCATAAGATTCCATTTCATTTCATTCTAGTTTTATTTGTAGAAATAATCCCCCATACTTCTGGAAAAGATTCATAGAAGAGTACAGTTAAAGGCAGGGTAGACAAGAGCAGAAGAACTAATGTTAAAGAAAATGAAACAATAGGCACACCAGAAACCCAGGCCAAGAATAGCTACAACAATTGATGATAAAAGTTAGTTCTGAGCTTCTTTGTCTTGAGAATTAAAACAGAAACATGGTGAATATAGTGTTCTCATTATCTGAATTGAAGAATTTGTTAATAGAAAGGTACTTTTTTCCTATGACTGGATACTATAAAAGAATTTGTCAGATGGATCCTTGTATAAAGGACATTAAATAACATAATAGTCACAGCTTATAATAGCAGCTTTACAAAAAGGTAAAGAGAGGTTCTTTGTGTGGCCATCTGGTCCATCCAACTAAATAAATGCCATGAGCTAAATGTTATACTTTAGTGCCAGGAAAGCATTGCCACTGAGTTAAAGTTGTATCATCAAACTGTAAGGCTTTCTGGAGACGTCACTTAATACAGAATAGCATGGAGAGACTGGATGAATAGCTGGTTAGTATGTTCTGTAGACCAGAGGGGTTTTTTTGGTGTGTGTTTTGTTTGTTTGTTTGTTTTGCTTTACTTTTAACTGCATGTGGTGATCTATTAGTGGGTAGTGAAATTAGTGAGTTGCTGTAAGCATTCTTTAAAAGAAAAGGCTGGGTATGGTGGCTCACGCCTGTAATCCCAGCACTTTGGGAGGCCGAGGCGGGCAGATCACAAGGTCAAGAGATCGAGACCATCTTGGCCAACATGATGAAACCCCGTCTCTACTAAAAATACAAAAATTAGCTGGGCATGGTGGCATGTGCCTGTAGTCCCAGTTACTTGGGAGGCCGAGGCAGGAGAATTGCTTGAACTCTGGAGCCGGAGGCTGCAGTGATCTGAGATCATGCTACTGCACTCCAGCCTGGCGACAGAGCGAGACTCCATCTCAAAAAGAAAAGTACTAGAGCAGAACAGAATGCATCACACCTAGTAAGGGTGAGTGTTAATTTCATTTGTGTCTTAGGTCACTATGTACTGTGACAGAGATCGTAAGAGATAGGTCACTGTCTCTTACTGTGGGAAGTACGAAAGCTGCTGCTTTTCACTGCCCCTCACTAAAATATCAGTTAGTAAACTCTAGCACCCCAAGCTCATGGAGTAGGACTTATATAGAGAATATAGCAAATACAGAGAAGAATAGAGATGGGATCCTCAGACCAGAACAAGAGCCACTGTGCCTTGAAGTTGTGCTAATTCAGGAACCTATGACTAGATTCATTCTTGTCCATTCTTGTCAAAGGATTTAGAAATGTCCTTTCCTGGTTTTACATTTTATCTCCTTTGTATTTGCCTTCAGTACCCGACAGTTCTTTTTGAAAGCCCTAGTCTACTTTGTCTCTACTAAAGGGGAAACTAGAAAAGGAACCTGATGAGTCCCCGCAGGGCCAGTAGCGCAGAAAGGCAGGGTGCCCCTGGTGGTCAGACTCGATTACACACCCTGCAACTCTAGAGAGAGAGACCCTTCTAAGCCACAAATCAGGAAGGGCTCCTTCAGTTCTTGCTGCTTCTCTGAGTGGGCAATAGCTTTGCATATAGGTACCACTTAAGGAAAATTCATTTAAAAAAATAGCCTGGGCAACATGGCGAAACCCCATCTCTACCAACAATACAAAAATTAGCCGGGCGTGGTGGCTTGCACCTGTGGTCCCAGCTACTCAGGAAGCTGAGGTGAGAGAATAGCTTGAGTCTGGGAAGTGGAGGTTACAGTGAGCAGAGACTGTGACACTGCACTCCAGCCTGGGCGACAGAGTGAGACTTTGTCTCAAAAAAAAAATAAATCATTTTCCTGCTTCATGGTTATGACTGGATCATCAGAGTCCTCTTTGAAAATAGGCTTGTGGCAGGACCATGGAATTGCCCAGCTCTAGTAGTTCAAAGCAGGAGCCTTGAGTGATGATGAGACCCTTAACATTTCAGAAAAAATAAAGTAAAATAAAACCTCCTCCCCTCCCAAATTTGGACATGTATATATAGCTCCAACTTTGGAGTAAAGGGGAAGGAGTTCTGGGAGGATTTCCAATGATAACAACTATTAGCAATGGTATGAGAAACAGGCTGGGGCAAGAAAAAGATTTAGCTTCTAATGTTGACTCTTGAGCCTTGGGAGCATCAACAGAGAGATAAAAACCTGAAGTTTCATACAAAAGAACAGTTTTTCACAGAAGTGGAACATAGTCTAGAGATAAAGAAGCCACCTGTGGAAGAGTCTCTGACCATTTCTCTCCTCTTGTTTCAGATGACAGTCATGTCCCTTTCCAGGGACCTCAAGGACGACTTTCACAGTGACACGGTGCTCTCCATCTTAAATGAGCAGCGCATTCGGGGCATTTTATGCGATGTCACTATCATTGTGGAAGATACCAAATTTAAAGCCCACAGCAATGTTCTGGCAGCTTCAAGCCTGTATTTTAAAAATATCTTTTGGAGCCATACAATCTGTATTTCCAGCCACGTCCTGGAGCTGGACGATCTCAAAGCTGAAGTGTTTACCGAAATACTTAATTATATCTACAGTTCCACAGTCGTTGTCAAGAGACAGGAAACAGTCACTGATCTTGCAGCTGCAGGAAAAAAGCTGGGAATATCATTCTTGGAAGACCTTACCGATCGCAACTTCTCAAATTCCCCGGGTCCCTATGTATTCTGTATTACTGAAAAGGGAGTGGTTAAAGAAGAAAAACATGAAAAAAGGCATGAAGAACCAGCCATCACTAATGGGCCAAGGATCACAAATGCATTTTCCATCATCGAAACAGAAAATAGTAATAACATGTTTTCCCCGCTGGACTTGAGGGCAAGTTTCAAAAAGGTCTCTGACTCCATGAGAACAGCTAGCCTTTGCCTGGAGAGGACGGACGTCTGCCACGAGGCAGAGCCTGTCCGCACACTCGCTGAGCACTCATACGCTGTTTCTTCCGTAGCTGAGGCTTACAGAAGTCAGCCTGTACGTGAACATGATGGCAGTTCACCTGGTAACACAGGGAAAGAAAACTGCGAAGCCCTTGCAGCAAAACCGAAAACATGTCGGAAGCCAAAGACATTCTCCATACCACAGGATTCTGATTCAGCCACAGAAAATATACCACCCCCTCCAGTATCCAACTTAGAGGTTAATCAAGAAAGAAGTCCACAGCCAGCTGCCGTTCTCGCTCGTTCAAAATCTCCAAACAATGAAGGAGATGTCCATTTTTCCAGGGAAGATGAAAATCAATCTTCTGATGTTCCCGGGCCGCCAGCAGCAGAGGTTCCACCTCTGGTGTACAACTGTAGCTGCTGTTCCAAAGCCTTTGACAGCAGCACTCTGCTCAGTGCCCACATGCAGCTTCACAAGCCAACCCAGGAGCCTTTAGTGTGCAAGTATTGCAACAAACAGTTCACCACCCTGAACAGGTTGGATCGGCATGAACAGATCTGCATGAGGTCAAGCCACATGCCCATTCCTGGAGGAAACCAACGCTTTTTAGAAAACTATCCTACCATTGGACAAAATGGAGGTTCATTCACGGGTCCAGAACCTTTATTATCTGAAAATAGGATTGGTGAATTTTCCAGTTCCGGAAGTACTTTGCCAGACACGGACCACATGGTTAAATTTGTTAATGGGCAAATGCTCTATAGTTGTGTTGTGTGCAAACGTAGTTATGTGACCTTATCTAGCCTCCGAAGACATGCAAATGTTCACTCCTGGAGAAGAACATATCCTTGCCATTACTGCAACAAAGTATTTGCATTGGCTGAGTACAGGACAAGGCATGAAATTTGGCATACGGGAGAAAGACGATATCAGTGCATTTTCTGTCTTGAAACTTTCATGACCTACTATATACTCAAAAATCATCAGAAGTCTTTCCATGCCATCGATCATAGACTTTCCATCAGTAAAAAAACAGCAAATGGAGGCTTGAAGCCTAGTGTCTATCCATATAAACTTTATAGGCTACTGCCTATGAAATGCAAAAGGGCCCCTTATAAGAGCTACCGAAATTCTTCCTATGAAAATGCACGAGAAAACAGTCAAATGAATGAGTCTGCACCTGGTACCTATGTTGTTCAGAATCCACACAGCTCTGAATTACCTACGCTGAATTTCCAAGATACTGTAAACACCCTGACCAACAGTCCAGCCATCCCATTGGAAACATCTGCATGTCAGGACATACCCACTTCTGCCAATGTACAAAATGCAGAGGGCACCAAATGGGGAGAGGAGGCATTGAAAATTGATCTTGACAATAACTTTTATTCAGCTGAGGTGTCAGTTTCTTCCACTGAAAATGCTGTCAGTTCTGACCTCCGGGCAGGGGATGTACCTGTTTTATCCTTGAGTAATAACAGTGAGAATGCCGCCTCTGTGATCAGCTACAGTGGCTCTGCACCCTCGGTCATTGTACACAGCAGCCAGTTTTCATCGGTGATCATGCACAGCAATGCCATTGCTGCCATGACCAGCAGCAACCACAGAGCCTTTTCAGACCCAGCTGTCAGTCAGTCCCTGAAAGATGACAGTAAGCCTGAGCCAGATAAAGTGGGTAAGTTTGCAAGCAGACCCAAAAGCATTAAGGAGAAAAAGAAAACTACATCACATACCAGGGGAGAAATACCGGAGGAGTCAAAATATGTTGCCGATCCTGGAGGATCATTGAGCAAAACCACAAATATTACTGAAGAAACCAGTAAAATTGAAACCTACATTGCAAAACCTGCTCTGCCGGGAACCTCCACAAATAGTAACGTTGCACCCCTTTGCCAAATAACAGTGAAAATTGGAAACGAAGCCATTGTGAAAAGGCACATCCTAGGATCTAAATTGTTTTATAAAAGAGGGAGAAGACCTAAGTATCAGATGCAGGAGGAGCCTTTGCCACAGGGGAATGACCCGGAACCCAGTGGAGACAGCCCACTCGGGCTTTGCCAATCCGAGTGCATGGAGATGAGTGAAGTGTTCGATGACGCAAGTGACCAGGATTCCACTGACAAACCGTGGCGCCCTTACTACAACTACAAACCCAAAAAGAAATCCAGACAGTTGAGAAAAATGAGGAAAGTCAACTGGAGGAAGGAGCATGGAAACAGGAGCCCGAGCCATAAATGTAAATACCCAGCAGAACTGGATTGCGCCGTGGGGAAGGCTCCTCAGGATAAACCCTTTGAGGAAGAAGAAACTAAAGAGATGCCCAAGCTGCAGTGTGAACTCTGTGACGGAGACAAAGCAGCAGGGGCTGGAAACCAAGGAAGGCCCCACCGACATCTTACTTCTCGGCCATACACCTGCGAGCTCTGCGCCAAGCAGTTCCAGAGCCCTTCCACACTCAAAATGCACATGAGATGTCACACCGGGGAAAAGCCATACCAGTGCAAGACCTGCGGACGGTGCTTTTCGGTGCAAGGAAACTTACAGAAACACGAACGCATCCACCTGGGCTTGAAGGAGTTTGTCTGTCAGTATTGCAACAAGGCGTTCACCTTGAATGAGACCCTCAAAATCCATGAAAGAATCCATACTGGAGAAAAGCGTTACCACTGTCAGTTCTGCTTTCAGAGATTTTTGTATCTCTCCACCAAAAGGAATCATGAGCAGAGGCATATTCGGGAGCATAATGGGAAGGGCTATGCCTGCTTCCAGTGCCCCAAAATTTGCAAAACAGCTGCTGCCCTTGGAATGCACCAAAAGAAACACTTATTCAAAAGCCCAAGTCAGCAGGAGAAAATAGGTGACATGTGCCACGAAAACTCAAATCCCTTGGAGAATCAACATTTCATTGATTCAGAAGACAATGACCAAAAGGATAACATACAAACCGGTGTGGAAAATGTTGTCCTTTGAGTGGCAAGAGTTAGAAAAATCTTCAAAAATATAGTTGGTGTTTTTTTTTTTTGGTTATGATTTAAGTTTAGTTTAATTTTATTCACATAACAGTCATGAAGGAGTGAAATTTAAAAACAAAACAAAAAAACACTCATTTGTGAAAATTCCAGAAAAAGGATCCTAATATCTACTTTGGGTTTTAGCATTAACTTTATGCAAAGTGCACAAAAACAAAATAGCTGACTCCTCCAGTATCCCAAGTTTCTTGTGAAAGTTAATGAAGTTCTTAGCTGTGGTATTTCTACCAGTGAAAAAAGGAGTTTAATTTTAGCCTAGTTTGAAACTTTCTAATAATTGCTAATAGGAACTGGCTGCTGAACTGTCTTTAGTCACTGGAGAAAATGAAGATGGCATCTTCGTAAATATGTTACGTGGTAATGAGCTGTGTGACGGTCTTTATTCCCATCTGGCTTCTGCACTATTAAAATTTGTTTAAATTAATGGATACACATGAAATACTTAAACAATATAACTGAAATTATGTGCATAATGAGTAACCTAAAGTAGGACATTCATACATTATGTAGAACTACTTTTCTGCAACACAAACCTTGTAAAATACATATATAAATCACTATAACTTTTAACTGTCCATATCCCCTGTAGAGAATTATGAGGAGCAATAGATCTGCAAATAATGAGGACTGATGTAAAAATCAGTAGAAAGCATTTTGAATATGATTTCAGAGCATGTGAATGCTTTTAGATGGAATGCTGTTCCCTTGAAGTTATGGCTCAGCTGTTCTTAGAACTGGTCTACTCAATTCACAGAAAACATAGGTCATGCCTTATCTATGGGGGAACACCCTCCCAGAATTTACCTGTGATTACCTGTGCTGCATATTACTTTGCAATGGCCTCATCTCAGAGAATGAAAGAGGGTCACATTCTTCTGAAACTCTCTGCAGTCTTCCAACCACCACAAGGCCATGGATGTGGGGGGTCTATTCCAGACAGACTTAAGGGTTCAAGTGGAAGCTGCCATCTCCCATTCCACTGAAGGACTGTCGAAGAGATTTAGTGCAAGGTACACTGCAGTAGTGAATTCCCAGGCACTTGAAAGTGACTGCCTAATCCCTAGTAATTGTAATTACTAGCCTTCTTGGAGATTATGCAGCCCACAAGTACAGACTAGTATAAAGCAAAAGGGCAAAGGAACCCCCACCCACCACCCCACCCACTAATGACTTGAGTGGGCAAGAAGAAGTGATGGCCTTCCTTGCCTAAAACAATAGCTTTGTTTTTAGGGGATGGAAAGGTAGAATGTGGAGTGACATGGTTCTATCGTTTACTTATGAGACTCAGAAATATATCTACAAAGCCAGATGCTCTGTCGTCATATTTGCAGACATCTACACCCCTTGCTAAAAACCCACTGAAGTCTTTTTAATGTTCTTTTACACTGACCCACACCATCAACATTACCCTCAAATCTAATTGCCCTACATCATATTCTATCATGTGGACCAGGTTCCTGGAAAGCTGGAATGCATGATTCTTTTTTAAACTGCCAGAATGGGAGGGAGAGAGAAAACATTTCTACCCTTTGATCACCGGTGTGAACAGAATCCGGAATGCAGTTTCAGCCTGACCTGCAGTCATTCATGTTCATTGGATTTGACGAATGGAAACCCAAGGTTATCGAAGATTGGAAGGTTATCATTGTGAAGAAGTAGCTTAAAGGACTCCGGTTTCTCTCTACAAGTGTGATGTCTCCATGAAGAAGACTTCGTATGGATTTGGGTGGGTAAGAAAGCATTTAAACACCCACGAAAGGACAATGATTAAAGTTGACCTTTTAATACTGTAGTACCTTGCTGTTAAGTAACCCCACTATTGTATCTGCATTTATCTTTTGTTCATCTACTTTCACTTACATACAGTATTATATAAGTAGAGAAAAATGGGAAAATGCAAGCAAATTCAACTTTATTTTATACATTGTATATATGTATACCCTACACTATTCATTTGGGTTTTGTTAGATAGTCACAAAGGGCTTATGAAAATCATTTTTGAATTGATAATTAGAACATTGAATAAGCAATCCTGTGATCCACTAATTTGTTTTATCAGTTAATAATATGAATCAAAGATAATTAGTGTGTACTCTAGTCATTTTGATTTCAGTTAACCCCAAATATAAAATTACCTGTAGTGATGTCTCTCTCCCAGCCCTTACATGTGGATATTTTTTAAGTGGGACTTGTATGCTGATAATTCTAGACCAAAGTAAATATGGCAGAATATTTATACATGAAAAAATAATTTTGCAAATATTTTCTATAATTGTATTCATTTAAAATGTTGATAGCTTGTGTTAGTTTCAGGGAGGGGTGTATATTTTGATAAAAAAATACTTGACTTTGTAATTCTGTATATTCTATACAATTTATAGCAGAGCCGTTTTAAGACAGCCTTGTCACTTTTTTTGTTAATTGTGAAAATTTTATTGAGTGATGTTTAAGTATGCATTGAGTACATGACCAACTAGAATTAAAGTAAGTGTAAACAGTGAACATACTGTATGCTGTACAAGATATAATGTAACTTGCTGTTTTAGCATCTGTATTTTGGTTAGAAGATATTATTAAATGCAGATGTTAAGGATTGGAAAAGTCTAATTTTATTTTTAGAAATAATGGATATAAATTTGTTTTTGCTTGATTAAAATAGCTTATTCCTATATTAAGTCTCTTTTTAAATGTTTTAATGTTATTTCTTTCGTGCAGCTATTTCATCTGAGTCACAGCTTTGTTTCCACGTATTATTCATTCGGTATATTTCTGTTTCCTTACTTGTTTACATTCCGTGGTACCTACTTACATGCTTAGGAGTCAAATGGATTATGACATTAGGAAAAAAGCAGAATAAAAGAGATTGAAGTCTTCTGATGATTGAGTGTTTTGGATAGGCCTGATCTTATAATGATAAATCAGAGAATGAAATGCTCTCCAGGAAGCATTCTGCTCCACTCATCCGCGGGAAACAAATTACATTTATTGAGTACCAGGCACTAGGCAACGTCTTTACATAGGCTATTTCATTAACACACACACACCAGAATTCAACCTCATTATCCTCATTTTATAGTGACTTTGAGAAGGTCTCACAACCAGACAAAGCCAGGATGCTAACCTAGGTCTGCCTGACTCCAAAGCCCATGTTTTTGTTCCTTCTCAACACTGTAGAGAAAAGTGATTTATAGAAACTGAACAGAGTATGAGGAAAGGAGACATGATAAAGTAATGCAGCTTTAGGATGGCAGTTAGTGACTGCCCTGGAACGGGATTAAAGGAGGCTGTGTCGGGTTCAGCTTCCCCTGAATTGGGCTTCCCTTATATCTCAGGAGATTGCCCTATAAAATCAGTAAAATTTGTGCACTTTTTTAAGAATGTGGAGTAAAATTGTAATGGCATTATAGGCTAGTAATTTTCACACAAAGAAAAAAATACGTTCCGTCGTCATAGACTCTACTCCTAAACTTAGCTAACTATCTTGCAAATGCCTGCAGTTTGTCCCAGGGGGCCATGTGAGAGGGGATGTCGGTGGCTCAGGCAGCACAGTCCATCACCAACACAGAGAAAATTACTGCCAGGCCTACCAATGGCTGGCTAGTAGCATCAATTTTGTATTGGAAGGGCAATCCAAACCAGATTCACCAAAAATTTGATAACTGTTATCTGCTAAAACTAATTTCATTATCTAAAAGAAAACATTTAATATTGAAAGAATTTGTAACAATTGAGAAAGTAAAAGCATAAAACAAAAAATGTTAGTACATTCTTTTCCATCACTTCGGATATTTTCATTCCTACTGCTCTCTGTCTTATCTCATCACCTACTGATTGATTTGGTTCCACTCCCATCTGTCTGTATGAGTTTCTTTTTAGAGAAGCAACAGTTCTTCCACTTAGGTTTCCTCCATATCCAAGAACTCATCCCCATCCCACTCCCCCTCCCCAAATCCTGACCAGCTATTGATTTCTCTTCTGGAGAGAGAAGCCCCCTTTGCTCCCTCCCTAGTTTGTACCTCCTAACCCAATTCTTCAAGCAAGATGGTCAGTGAGCAAGAAAGTTGGCTGGGTGTGCAATTTAGAACTATTCACTCTAAATTTAGACAACGAATGGACGAACTAGTTAGAAATGTTATATTTTTATTTCATTAGTAACATCTAAAACATTCTATTTAGAATGTTTTTCTGGAAAATCAAACACTTTTTTGCAATAATTTTAAAATATATGACTCGTATGTAATTATAGGCAAAAGTATTTTATTCCAGTTAGAGAAACTGGTAAACAGACATTTTAAAGATGTAATAATGCAGCCAGGCGTGGTGGCTCACAACTGTAATCCCAGCACTTTGGGAGGCCGAGGCGGGAGTTGGAGAATGGGCTGGCCAACATGGTGAAACCCCGTCTCTACTAAAAATACAAAACATCAGCTGGGCGTAGTGGCAGGTGCCTATAATCCCAGCTACTGGGGAGGCTGAAGCAGGAGAATCACATGAACCTGGGAGGTGGAGGTTGTAGAGAGCCGAGATCATGCCACTGCACTCTGGCCTGTGCCACAGAGCAAGACTCCATCTCAAAAAATAATAATGCTAACTTATGTAAAAGTGTAATTCATTTATTCAAAATATACTTAATTTTTACTGCTGAACTAGGACTATAGAGATGTGAGGTAGCTTGTGCCTTTGAGGAACTTAAGTCTGGTGAAGGAGATTGACGAGACAATAGATGATTATAAAACAAAACTCTGAGCTCTTAAGAGGCCTAGAACCAAAGCAGAGAGAAGTGATACTGAGCAGAGACTAGTGGAGCTTGGCTTCACCAGAGGGGTCAGGTCTAGAGAGGAGCGACTAAAACAAAGGAGCCACGGACGAATGTAGGTTGTTCCAAAAGCCTGGGTTTTGGGATGATGAACCTGGAGAGGCACGTGGGACACATCGTCAGGGCCTTGGCTTTGCCGGAGTCGAACCTCTATCCTGAAAGCATAAGGCAGTGGGCAAGCAAAGGAGGGGCTGGGTAGTAGGAGGTGAACTCAGAGAGAGGTAACACAATATCCAAGCAAGATGGGAAGCCTTTGGAGGACTTCAGCAGAGAGTGGAAGGATCTGATGTGCTTACAAGGATCACTCTTACTGCAGTGTAGTGAATAGACCACAGGCCGGGGCAAGGGTGGAGGCAGGGAGATGAGATAGGAGGCTGTGGCAGGAGATGACAGTGGCTTGGAAGAGGGTGGGAGTAGTGGAGACAGTAAGAAATGGGTCACATTCGGGAGATAGATTTTTAAATTTTGTAATATGGACATTTTAAAGCCTATGCAGAGGTAGAATAGTTTGGTAAAACCTAGTGTATCCATCATTCAGCAATCAACAATTCATAGCCAATGTTGTTTCATCAATACCCTCATCTACTTTCCTTCTCCACTGTATTATTTTGAAGCAGATCCTAGACATCATACCATTTCATCTGTAAATATGTCAGAACGCATCTCTGAAAAGGTAAATGACATTTTTAATATAACCATATCATTACCATTCCTTAAAAATTAACATTTCCTTAATATCATCAAGTTCCATTCGTTAAAATTTCTGGTTGTCCCATCATTATAATTTTTTTTACAACTGGAAACAGAATCCAACTAAAGTCCCATTCTACAATTAGTTGATATACCTGTCCTTTAATCTATAGATTTTCTATTTTTTCCCTTTGCAATTTCGTTCCGAAGAAATTCTGTGATCATAGTCTAGGAAGAAACAAGACAACTTCCTAGGTGGGGGGTTCTTCCGTTAGGAGGTACACTCTGTGTGGCTGAGATATTGGATGTATTTGAGGTACACTCTGTGTGGGAGATATTGGGTGTATTTGAGGTACACTCTGTGTGGCTGAGATATTGGAAGTATTTGAGGTACACTCTGTGTGGCTGAGATATTGGATGTATTTTGAAGACAGATATGATAGATTTGCTAATGGTATAGATTTTTCAACCAGGGGTTGAAAAACAGAGGAATGAAAAATGACACCAAGGTTTGGGCCTGAGCAATTAGAAGGATGGTGTTGCCAACAAACTAGATACCTGGGTTGGAAGTTCAGAAGAGAAGACTGACTTGAGATACGGATTTGAAAGTTGTATTTCATTCATTCAAAATATATTTGAGGTGGGAGTACAGTACAAGAATGGACAAAACAAATAGTCCCTGGAGCCTGTGGCATAGAGGGGAACACGAAAGGCTGAAAAGCTGATTAATTACAACCATAGTAAATGCTATGAAGAGCTGCATGGTGCTCTGAGGGCATCTAATGGGGGAACGTAACCTAGTTGGGAGGTTCAAGGGAGGCTGTCTTTGAGGAAGTAACTTTTTTTTTTTCAGACCTAGACCTGAGGAAGTAACTTTTGAGCTGAGGCTTAAGAGATAAATAATAGTTGGAAGGAGAGAGAGTTTCTAGGTTGGGGGCTAACAGATATCAAGGGCAGCCTGTGGAGGGAACACAGTTCTTTGGAGGCCAGTGGTGTCCAGAGTATGTGAGAAATTGATTTAAAATCAGACTAGAGAACAGGAGCCATACCATGCAGAGCCTTCAAGGTCATGCTAAGAATTTGGATCTTATACTAAGAGCATCAGAAAGCCATTGAATTATTTAAAGCAGGTTGGGACAAGAAGAGGTATATTTAATCAGGTTTGTATTACAAAAGAGTCACTGTGGCTGAAATATAGACAATGGCTTGGAAGACAGTAGCGGCCAGAAGTAAAGCAGTTAGGAAGCTACTGCAGTTGTCCAGGCTGGAGATTACAGTGGCTTGGATTTGTTAACTGGAAAAACTTTAAAGAAGTTAAATTTAACAGAGTTTAATTGAGCAAACAACCATTTGTGAATTGGGGACCCCTAAGAACCAGAATAGGTTTTAAGAACTCCAGCCTACAACATAGGCAGCATTTATAAGAAGAAAATGGAAGAAGTAAGGTACAGAGACAGCTTCATTAGCTGCAGCTCAGTGTTTTGCCTTATGTGAATCAGTGAGCTGCCTGAGATTGACTGAAGCTCAGCTGCTGAACTGACTGAGACTCAGCTGTTAGTTTAGGTTTTTAGTTAGTTTACATACTAAGTAAGGTTGCAGTTCATTTTGGACTTGAGTATGAAGGCATCCTTAGGCCAAATTTAGTTTAACTGATGATGTGATTGCAGTGAAGATGGAGAAAAAGGGGAGGATTTGGGAGATACTTAAGAGACAGAAACAGCAGGACTTGATGTTTGATAGTATATGGGAATTGAGGGCTAGGGATGGATCAAGGATAGTCTTTGGGTTTTAGATTTGTTGAAGCTAGGAGTGCAAGATGTCCCCCCCATGAAGCTTGTATAGAGAAGGAAGAATCTAGAAAACACTAGTACAAATGGCCTCTGACTTCTGAGGTTTCCACTTACAATTTTTTGACTTCATGATTATGCAAAAGCAATACACGTTCAGTAGAAACCATATTTTGAGTACCCATACAAGCATTCCATTTTTTACTCAGTACAGTATTCAACAAATTTCATAAGCTATTCTACACTTTATCATAAAATAGGCATTGCATTGGATGAGTTTGCCCAATTACAGGCTAAAGTAAGCGTTTGACCCACATTTAAGGTAGACTAGGCTAAGCTATTTGGTAG
>NW_012107508.1:307270-310581 GCF_000951045.1 Mandrillus leucophaeus
AAAAAATACTGTCCTTTCCTGAAAATGAGTGTTTATTAGCCTGAGACTCTAATACTTTCAGAGACCTAGGTCATTCCTTTTTTTATTCAACATATTCTATATGACAATTAGTACTGCCAGCCGCTGTTCTAAGCATCTAATGAAGATTAATTTAATCCTCATATCACCCCGTGAGGGAAACATTATTATCATTGCCATCAATGTTTAGTGTGGTTATCTTTTTAGTGCACAGTGTCACAAAACGGTGGCTTAAAACAACCATTTATTATTATTTCACATGGTTCCGTGGTTTGACTGGGATCAGCCGGGCAGAGCCTCTCACGCAGTTACAGTTAGATGGTGATGAGGCTGGAGTCATCTAAAGGCATAACCAGGCTGGCATTAAACAGCCACAGTCCACCCAGTTTCAAGGGGGTGAAGGAGTATACTCTAGTCCTCAGTGGGGGAGTCACAGACACTTATAGGGAGGGAAGGAATTGACGGCAGCCATCTTCAGAGGTAAGCTACAATGACGGGTCATTCCCAATGAGAAAACCAAGCACAGAGAAGTTAAATTACTTACCCAAGGCCATCCAGCTGGTATGTGGATAAACAGAGTTAATCCCAGGCAGTTGAGTTCCAGAGCCTGCTGGGAGAGGCAAAAGGGATTGGAGCCCAATAGCACAGCCCAGACTCACAGCAGAGTCAGGGTGTGATGAGCACAGCCTTATTCATAGCAGAGCCGGAGAGTCCTGGAGTCATCTATCAGGGATCAGTGAAAAGGAAGAAATTCTAAAAATACTAGGAAACGTCAAGGACTGTCTAAACAAGGCTGTTGTTATGTTGGGGGTGAAAATATGGTCTCACGTGACCCAAGGCAAGTGGAAGCCTTCATACGTTCATTTATCTTTCCAATCAGGAAAGAATGAAAATGTAAGAGTGTTGGTGGGCGGGGGTGGGGGGGGCATGTGTGTGTTATTTTTCCTTATAAATAATTAAAATCTGGAACCTTTAGTCAGATACTCAAAGGGGTCATATATGGGAGAAACTAAGGCTTGGACCAGGGAGTTAAAATCTGCAGTGCAGACCAGCTTCAGAAGGGATCTTCAAGCTCCTTCGGCATCGTCTGCTAAATGTCTGGGTCATCGATGACCTTATGCACATTTGCTCCCTCTAATGGAAGGACAAGGAAATGACATATCTACTTCAAAAAGGTTAGTCACATCACAGGAGTAGTGGATATTGCCAGAAGTAAGCCCACTCACCTCTGGAGTGGTTGGTTTCTCTCTGGAACTCTAGCAACCTGAGACAGTGGGTAACTTAGGCCCTTTTCAATGTGTAGCTTCTCAGAACTTCTGGGCCAGAAAGGCAGGTTCCACACACTGATTTGGACCTGCTCGACATCTGCGTGAGTGTGGTGAGTGGAAGAGCATCAGGCCATGTCCCAAGTCTTTCCAAATCAGACTCCATTATTTCTGACATTCCTCTTCCTAAAGACCAGAGGTAGGAATTCAGGGCCGCCATTTTCATCGTCTCTCCTCACGATAGGAATCAGCCTCCTCTGCGGCTGCTCCCGCTGAACACGACGACATTCCAGCCGCGGGGAACTGCTCAGGACTCAGTATCATTCTCAGACCTAGGCAGCAGGGTTCCGTGCTGGCCCTCCTCCAGAGGTTCCCAGCCGCACGGGGCAAAGAGTCTGCAGGGCCAACAGGGATGTGCCCACCCAGTGTCCACGCCATCACCAGAGACCGCACTCGGGTACCCAGAACCTGAGAATTCCCTGCAGACTTTCAAGGCCTGCTCTGGCCACTTCCTTGCCAGTGTCACACCCCTGGGACAGCCAAAGGGCAGCTGTTTGCAGGGGTTGTGGACCTAGTTTGTGATGGAGTTTCAGGGTCCACATGTGTGCCTGAGGCCCCTAGCAGCCTGCGGGGAGGGCAGGGTGAGGGGAGGAGGGGATGGGAGAAGATCTGACCCACCTCTTCCCCTGCTGTCTCATTCCAGCAAGAAATGCCAGAAACTAGGAATTCTGCACTCCAACACGGTCTTCCAGATTGCTGTGAAGGTATATTTGTCAAGGGAGGAGAATAGAATGTATTTAATTAAGAACTTGCTAGCCTGGTTTATAACTTTTAAATATTTAGACACATGATATACACGCCTCCATCTGCACACTTGCTCCCCGCCTTGCGAGTGTTGAGGGGGCGGCTGTCACCACTCTCCAAAATGCCTGGCTTCTCATCGCGCTGTCTGTGTGTACAAGCTCCTGACCATGCTGACATGTTCATTCCCATCCCTACCCCAGCGCCATGCACCGATGTGATCATTTCTCAGTACCTAATTCAAAGGCCCCATCAAAAGCCTCTTCCTTGCAGCATTGTATGAGACAGCCTCAGACCTCTGCTTGCCTTGACCTCAAGCCCCACCATAGCTCTCTGGGTTCAGCCGTTTTCAATTCTGCCTCTGCCGTCAGCCAGCGAGCTCCTCCGGGATGTTCCCAGCATCAGCACGCTGCCGTCAAACACAAGTCATCTATGAAGTCTGCCGATTCGCCACCCCAGATGACCAACTGTCTTGGTGCGCCTCGCACTGAAGACTCTCCAAGATGCAAAACATTCAGTGCTAAAACTGAGACAGTCCCAGGCAAATGAGGACGATGGGTCACCCTAACGGGGAAGAGCCTCTTCAGAAAGGGAGGGAGCATCAGCAGTCATGGTAGAAGTAGAACTCATTGGCCAATTTCAATTTCAAACAACTAAGAGGACGTTGTCTTTCCTGAGCGGTGAGGAAACACCTAGGCCACACAGAAATCTGGCCAGGCTGTGCAAGTCTGGCCTGAGAAAATGGAGCGAAGAACCTTGGGCCCCAATCTCCAGAGCCCTACTCAAATCCTGCAGTGATTTCCCAGACACTCCTACTTCTCTCATTTCTCTGAAAAACCTCCTGGGAAACCGAGCTCATCATACCGCTTCCAGCTGCCCACACAAGCATTTGCCTCTCAGAATTTTTGATAGCGTCCACCCTAAAAAACAGTGAGTACAAGTCTTCCACTACACCCTGCCCAGTGTGGAGGAAAGCTATGGGTTTTCCTACTGAGTCCTTTTCTGCATTTATGGGTGAAGGCACCTGAATTTCCTTTAGAAGCAACCCCTCACCCTCTTATTCATCAGCTCCACCTTCAGACCGTATCTGCAATCAGGATCAGGTGATCAGTGGCCACCTGATGGGACTGGGAGGGAGGCATATAAGCTGGTTTCTAGCACGAGTTTTTTTACATCTCAACACAAGAATGAGGAAACTGAGTCAGGACCTTCTCCACTGCCAGAGAT
>NW_012107508.1:310631-312882 GCF_000951045.1 Mandrillus leucophaeus
GTCATCTATGAAGTGTGCCGATTCGCCACCCCAGATGACCAACTGTCTTGGTGCGCCTCACACTGAAGACTCTCCAAGATGCAAAACATTCAGTGCTAAAACTGAGACAGTCCCAGGCAAATGAGGACGATGGGTCACCCTAACGGGGAAGAGCCTCTTCAGAAAGGGAGGGAGCATCAGCAGTCATGGTAGAAGTAGAACTCATTGGCCAATTTCAATTTCAAACAACTAAGAGGACGTTGTCTTTCCTGAGCGGTGAGGAAACACCTAGGCCACACAGAAATCTGGCCAGGCTGTGCAAGTCTGGCCTGAGAAAATGGAGCGAAGAACCTTGGGCCCCAATCTCCAGAGCCCTACTAAAATCCTGCAGTGATTTCCCAGACACTCCTACTTCTCTCATTTCTCTGAAAAACCTCCTGGGAAACCGAGCTCATCATACCGCTTCCAGCTGCCCACACAAGCATTTGCCTCTCAGAATTTTTGATAGCGTCCACCCTAAAAAACAGTGAGTACAAGTCTTCCACTACACCCTGCCCAGTGTGGAGGAAAGGTATGGGTTTTCCTACTGAGTCCTTTTCTGCATTTATGGGTGAAGGCACCTGAATTTCCTTTAGAAGCAACCCCTCACCCTCTTATTCATCAGCTCCACCTTCAGACCATATCTGCAAACAGGATCAGGTGATCAGTGGCCACCTGATGGGACTGGGAGGGAGGCATATAAGCTGGTTTCTAGCACGAGTTTTTTTACATCTCAACACAAGAATGAGGAAACTGAGTCAGGACCTTCTCCACTGCCAGAGATAGAAACCCAGTTGTTCATGGTATGGGGAGGATGTAGCTGACTTTAAGCAAAGCTGAATTCAAGGGCTGTAGCAAAATGAGATCTCTCTCAACCCTCACTCTCTGTCCCTTTTCTCTCTTACTTTCCTCTGCATTAGCTTCAGTCTCAGACTAGTTCTCCCCAGTTGCAAGACAGAGATATCCAGGCTGAGGGGATGGAGTTCTCCAAAACGAGTGAAAGCGCACTCTTAAAAAAAAAAAAAAAAAGGGTCTTGAAAGAGGGCAGCGATATATCTAATAATAACCTCTCAAGAGCAGAGTCTGAATCCACATCCGGGACATCTAACATCAGAGTTGACACTCAGAAACTCTACCAATATAGGGTACGCACCTCCTTTCAGGATACATTAAAGAAAAATTTATCAAAATGACCACAAAACACTCTGCATCCAGCTAAGACTAACTGAGCCAGGCACATACTTTCAGCTTTATTCAGAAGAACCTGGAAAGAAGGTCTTGTTTTCACCATTTAATCAATGCAGCAACTGAAGGCCCAAGTCCAAGGACTCCACTGCTCTGCGTGATGACAATCCACACAGGAATGATAGCCCCAGTTTACTCACTGGCAGTTCCTCAACCTCAGACATCAACCTACTGGTGCTCAGACTACACCCTCCACCTTTCCCTTCTGCCCTCACCTTGTGTGGTTCCTGGAACACCAGACTTCACTTCTTCCTGCCTTTACCTGGCCACCCAATGGCTTTTATGCATGAAAGCAAACATGTTAGAATAGGTGATCCAACCAGTGTGGACATGTATGAAGATCTGCCTACCCCAAGTTCCAGGAACTCATATGATTAAGAGAAACGACTACTATGTAATTATAGTAGAAAGAGGGATAATGCATTTGTGTGTACTTATGTATTATGTATGTATTTAAAAAGCTAATACATGTAAACAGAAAAAATAATTTTCAAATGCTGCACAAGGGTACACAGAGAAAAATGGATCTCCCTCCCTCTCTGCCCCCAGGTTTCTCCCTAAAAGTATATACTGTTACCAGATCTTGGGTGTCCTTCCATAGATATCCCGTGCATATCTAAGCGCATATATATATGTGTGTGTGTGTGTGTGTGTGTGCATTTAAACTCACAAATTTTTTCCTTTTTCTTGTTGTATATAAATGAGAGCACACTACACATGCCACTCTACCTTATTTCATTTATTTAACAATAGATAATGGAAAACCTTCTATGCTGGGACATACGGATCTGTCTTATTCTTTTAGTGACTGCATAGTATTCCATTGTATGAATTTGTTTAGGCTCCCTCAAATCATGGGACATTGTATGAATTTTTAACCCATCATCTAATAATTGGCTGGCATTTGTTTCCAATCTTTTGCTTTTGTGTTTGCGTTTTAGACATATTTTTATAATAGAGATATAAACAAAGAGAAAAAAGTTTTCTG
>NW_012107508.1:313722-323526 GCF_000951045.1 Mandrillus leucophaeus
GACTCCACTGCTCTGCGTGATGACAATCCACACAGGAATGATAGCCCCAGTTTACTCACTGGCAGTTCCTCAACCTCAGACATCAACCTACTGGTGCTCAGACTACACCCTCCACCTTTCCCTTCTGCCCTCACCTTGTGTGGTTCCTGGAACACCAGACTTCACTTCTTCCTGCCTTTACCTGGCCACCCAATGGCTTTTATGCATGAAAGCAAACATGTTAGAATAGGTGACCCAACCAGTGTGGACATGTATGAAGATCTGCCTACCCCAAGTTCCAGGAACTCATATGATTAAGAGAAACGACTACTATGTAATTATAGTAGAAAGAGGGATAATGCATTTGTGTGTACTTATGTATTATGTATGTATTTAAAAAACTAATACATGTAAACAGAAAAAATAATTTTCAAATGCTGCACAAGGGTACACAGAGAAAAATGGATCTCCCTCCCTCTCTGCCCCCAGGTTTCTCCCTAAAAGTATATACTGTTACCAGATCTTGGGTGTCCTTCCATAGATATCCCGTGCATATCTAAGCGCATATATATATATGTGTGTGTGTGTGTGTGCATTTAAACTCACAAATTTTTTCCTTTTTCTTGTTGTATATAAATGAGAGCACACTACACATGCCACTCTACCTTATTTCATTTATTTAACAATAGATAATGGAAAACCTTCTATGCTGGGACATATGGATCTGTCTTATTCTTTTAGTGACTGCATAGTATTCCATTGTATGAATTTGTTTAGGCTCCCTCAAATCATGGGACATTGTATGAATTTTTAACCCATCATCTAATAATTGGCTGGCATTTGTTTCCAATCTTTTGCTTTTGTGTTTGCGTTTTAGACATATTTTTATAATAGAGATATAAACAAAGAGAAAAAAGTTTTCTGCTTAACTCTTATTTAACCAGAAAATATGATGAACAGAGGCCATACGATATTCTGAGGGTTCTTGGAAGTTGGAATGAAGAGAATTCAAATTCTCAGCTCTCAAGTAAAACTTTTCGGAATTCTTCTGCTGTGTATTAAATGCAAACTAAACAGAAGTTCGTGTCTTAGGGATCTTTAGTTGCTTAAGCAAAATGTGATGTTGGAAGGAAAAAAGATAGAAACTAAGGGAGGACAGGGAAAAGTTGGAAACAGGAAGCAGAAAACTTCCCTCTCTCCACCTCTTGTCATCTGTGTCCCCCTGTGTCACCTTTCTTCATTTCTGTCTGTGCTAATCATCAGCCTTCTCTGCCTCTCCCTGCCTGCGGATGGAAGATGGTAGCCAGCCCTACAGGATGCATAGACAAGGGAATCCACGGCCCTCCTTCCCCATCCCCACTAAAGAGACTGGTTCCCCCATGATCCGATGAGCTCTGGTGAAAGGGACAGAGCCCTATCGTAGAAGATGGCTGCAGGGGCCCCACGCCAAGGACAAACACGGTGATCGGAGATGGGTGGGGTGGGAACGGCCGTCAAGTGCCACCACGTGGTCCCATGGGGACAAGAGCTTTGTGGACAAGAGCTGCTTAGTAACTCTGCATGAGGGACCCTCAAAGCCGTCACGATGGCTTCAACTTGGCTGTCTAGCTCTCTAACCCAGAGTATTCCATTATAGATAATGTCAGGATAGGTCAGAAAAAGTTCTGCCCAGGTCTTGTCCAACAACAGCATTTCACACTTATTTGTGGGTGAGATGTGGCGTGCTGAATTGAGGAGTAGGATTCATGTATTTGTAAAGGATGCTTCAGCTCCTGTCCCTACACACACACACAAAAGTTTTGAAAATGTTTTCATATCACCTTGTCAGATTGTAAACGTGTTATTCTCAAGCAATGTAATGGACTTGTTCGGGTAACACTGGTTTTTGTTTTTGTTTTCAGACAGGGTATCACTCTGTCGCCCAGGCTGTAGTGCAGTGGCACAATCTCAGCTCACTGCAGCCTCGAACGCCCGGGCTCAAGCTATCCTCCCACCCCAGCCTCCTGAGTAGCTGGGATTACAGGCACGAGCCACCACACCCAGCTAAAATTTTAATGTTTTGTAGAGACGGCGTCTCGCCATGTTGCCCAGGCTGATCTTGAACTCCTGGGCTCAAGCGATCCACCCATCTTGTCCTCCTAAAGTGTTGGGATTACAGGTTTGAGCCACTGCGCCCACCAACACTTGTTTTGTTCTTTTGGAGAACAAATTTTTAAAGAAATATGTTTCGATCTGAAAATGAGTAACGTAAAGAAGCCATATGTGTTTGAAAGAAAGTCCGCTGAAGCTAGGGTAATGATCTGTCTCAACTCCTGACTCACTAGGGTAACCCCAGCCCCTAGTGACAGTTTTAACAGGAAAGCCCAGTCGGCCCTTTCCTTGAGCATCAGTCTTGGGGCGTCTCTCTGAAGAACACTGCTGAATCACACAGACTCCGAGGGAACTCCTACTCTCTGTGCACACTGGAGAGGAAACTCCTGCCAGCAGAGGTCACTGCCGCACCAGCTGGGAGTCAGCGGCAGGACAGCCTCCTCACAACAAGGCTGTGCCCGCCTCTCCCCTGCCCTCTTCTTAACCTCATGACTGCTTAGCTCAGTGAAGGAGATAAATGGCAGTGTTGCACTAATCAAGTGTGCGCGGGCCATCAGCAGTTTTTTTCTCAGTAGTAGGCTTTGATATCCCAAACCTAAGGGTGTTTAACATTAATACTCAGAATAAGAACACACGAGAACAGCGGGTTCTGCTTTCACCTTGGATTGTATTTTTCCATGTTTAGCCCAATCATAAACTTAATCCACCTGCTTCTCGCCTGGGTGACTGAGAGTAGACTCCCACCTCAGGACGCAAGCCCGTGTGCATGCGCATGCACATACACTCACCCCACGCACACAACAAGACCCTCCTAGAGAAGGAAATGATTCCATGATATGGCACCTCAAATATTTTTCATTTCTTGATGTTGGGAACATTTCAAATCTTCTAGCTATTTTAAAATACACAATGAATTATTGTTAACGATAGTCACCCTACTGTGCTATGAAACACTAGAACTTACTCCTTCTAACTGTATCTTTGTACCCATTATTCAGCCTCCCTGTTCACCCCTGCTTCCCAGCCGCTGGTAGTCATCATTCTACTCTCTACTTCCACGAGATCCACCTTTTGAGCTCCCATAAATGAGAGGCATCTATGAGCCACTTGTGGGCCAAGAGCTAGCCACAGATAGGACCTATGTGTAATGGACTGACTTGCCAGCCCTCTCAATGGCCACCATCAGAGCAAAGACATGTCACCAGGGCTCATCCACCAATTAAAGGTGGAGGAGAAGAAACTGTAAAATGTGGGAGGAAGCAGTTGGGCACCTACAGACCATTGCATTGCCACATGATGCCATCTGCCTCACATACTGGCCCGGGCCAAGAGGCTGCCGGCCTCAGAGGCCAGGTGAAAATACCAACTACAGGAGCCATTAGGATGTATGGCCTGTCCCCCACCCAAGCACCAGGTAATTGGGCAGTCAGGTCATTGAACCTTACAGCCTTCGGGCAATGGATGTGTGATATGCTTGTTCCCATGCAAACATCTAGGCCATTCTGTATCTTTGTGACTGTGACCTAGCAATTGCAAGGCACAAATCTGAATCTAAGATTAACATAGAGGTAATAATTGTCCTATTACATGTTGTCTGCAAAAAACAACACAGACTTAACAGCATCTTACTGGAAATGAAGTTGAAACTGAAGATTTAGAAGAGATTCTAGCAGAAAAGGAATGATAAATACGAATTAATTGGACCATTCCCACTATTGTGAATTTAAAATGTGTAAAATATCACAGATACTCCCTTTATTCAAAGAAGTGCCTTTATTCCTTTCTTTTAGTGATAGTAAAGATATTGAGGACATTTTTTCTTTTGTTCTTTTTGGGTTTTGTTGTTGTTGTTGTTGTTGTTGTTGTTAAAGTAAGACATGCCCATGGTACCGTATGCAAATCTTGCATGCAGCTTAATGAATCTTAACATATGTAAAACGAGTGACAAGCTCTATGGATCTGTGTCCTCATTTGTCAAGTGAATGTTACTGAGACAGCATTTCCTAAGTCTCCTCTTAGAAACTTTCTTCTAAGCCAGCAAAATTCATTCTGCATGTTTTGATGCAATAGATCCTGTATCACGATTGCGGTATCTTTTACCCCACCCCTAACACAGTGGTCCTGGCATAATTGGCACTGGATAAATCTTTGTTAGGCTGAGTTCTCCAGAACTGCCTCTGATGCTACCTCCAAAAGAGCCTAGCTTTGGAAGGAGAAGGATGTGAACCAAACAGTCCACAGTCCGTGGTCCACAGCACTGCCAGTCATCACAGGGCACACAGAGATCCCATCACCCCCACACTGGTAAATGCTCACATGGAGGGGGTTTAATAGATATGGAAGGATGGATGGATGGATGGATGGATGGATGGATGGATGGATGGATGGATGGATGGATGGATGGATTTCTGTTCCAAATCCTTCAGGGACAGAAAAAGAACTAAACAAAAAAGGAAGTGGGTTCTGAGGTTAAAGGACGGTGGTCTTGACAGAAAAGGGGATTCCCTGGCCATCCAGCCTGATGCTGATTGTTCAAATCAATTTCCAGTTCCTCTGTAGTGTAATGACACAATCAAAAGAAATCAGAAATCCTCTGGAGTTCAGCATCTTGTCTGAAGCCATAACAGAACCAGAGTATTGGTATCAACTATTTGCTGAAGGTTTTGTTTTGTGGCTGATTATGTTAGGTCAGCTGGGAAGAAGTATCTGTGTCATTTAGGATACTGTGGTCTGCAATCCACAGAAAAACCACCTTAACAAGGTGTCCCAAAGGAAGCAACTCCAAAGCGCAGCCATGTCAACAAGGACTCGGGCCTTTATTCACATCTGTCAACTCTGTTTGTAATATCTACCCTCATGGCCAGAAGAAGGCCAAAGCTAATGGAAGCATCCGGCCCTTACACGAGTCCAAAAGCAAGGAGAAAGGGCAGCATGACAGGACCCTCTCCCCTCCTTACAGACCCTCAGCACTTCACAATAGCCCAATCCCTAGCAAAGAGGAAAGGGATGGCTTCTATGAGGGTTCTCCATTGACAGTGGTGGCATGGTTACTGAATAGCTATACAGAATCGAGGTTCCATGAGTATGGACAGAGAAGACATGAGTTATGGGTAAACAACAAACACGTTCACCATAGCATGGCCGCAGTGGCAGTCCTTGGCAATTATCCAGGCCAATCAAAACCCAACTAAATAAATTACCTTTTAACTTTAAATAACCAATTGCCACAGTAAAATTGGATCATAGGCCTTGATCAGGCAACCAAGGGCTCTTTGTAAAAAACTGGCTTATGGGGTCAGGCATGGCGGTTCACTCCTGTAATCCCAGCACTTTGGGAGGCCGAGTTGGGCAGATCACCTGAGGTTGGGAGTTCAAGACCAGCCTGGCTAACATGGTGAAACCCCGTCTCTACTAAAAATACAAAATTAGCTGGGTGTGGTGGTGGGCGCCTGTAATCCCAGCTACTTGGGAGGCTGAGGCAGGAAAATCGCTTGAATCTAGTAGGTGGAGTTTGCAGTGAGCTGGGATCACGCTACTTCACTCCAGCCTGGGCAACAGAGTAAGACTCCATCTCCAAAATAACTAACTAAATAAATAAATAAACTGGTTTCTGAAGGCCCTCAGTGACAATGTGGGCCTTCTCGCTCTGTTTACCACAGATTCGCTGCAGCAAATGCAGAGACTTGATAAGTGTGCTTGGCCTCTTCCTGGCTAAAGGGCATGGCTTTAGGAGAAAGCAGTTCATTGTGTGGCCTTCCAGAACAGTCATCGTTTGTTCCTTCTCAATGAAACTCTGCAGTCTGGGAACAGAACTGACTAACCTTCAGCTTCCCTTGCTAGCTCCACCTCGAGAGCACACCCACGTGAGCCTGGATAAATTGCACTGTGAGGAGGAGTGCGGGGGTGGGCAATGACCCTGGAAGGACCAGAGATGAGGGGAAAGGGTGATTTTCCAGGAAGTACCAAAAATGTCACCTAAGAGGTTCATATACTAACAATTGGTCTTTTATTTCTATCCTTTCTCTATAGTTATAGAGGCAAGACCAAGGCTATCCCTGAATGCCGGGACAGAGAGAGAGAGAGAGAGAGATCAGGGTCTGAGTGTGAGTGTGGGGAAGTGGGCAGGGCCAGAGTGAGTTATACCTGCAGTGATTAACCCACCCTTAGGGCTTGCTCTGGTTCCACAGGGTGCCAGTCTTTCCCCTCCCTCTCATGGTTGGGAGGAGCTCATGGGACCAACTTGGTAAAAAACAGGTGTGTTTGGGGTCATCGTTGCTGTCACATGCTCTCCTGGCCTCTTTTCCACCTTCTTCCTTATTCTACTTCTACTTCCGGCCTTTTTCCGTGACTCTGCATTGGCTGCAGTAGAGGGAGCCATTTCCCCTAAGACCCCTAAGACCAGGGTATGTGTACCACAAGAGGCATCTGAGATCGTTTCAGTGGCACATAAACATTTTATAGTTTAATAGATACGCACTTAGTTTACTTCTCTTTACCAAAAAATTGCAAGTTGTGTGGTAGCCATATATACTAGCGTGTTCTCATGCTGCTATAAAGAACTGCCCAAGATTGGGTAATTTATAAAGGAAAGAGTTTTAATTGACTCACAGTTCCACAGGGCTGGGAAGGCCTTAGAAAACTTACAATCATGGCAAAAGGGGAAATAAGCATGTCCTTCTTCACATGGCAGCAGGAAGAAGTGCAGAGCAAAGCAGAGGAACAGCCCCTTATAAAACCATCAGATCGCATGAGAACTTACTATCATGAGAACAGCATGGGGTTAACCGCCCCCCATGATTCCATTACCTCCCATCAGGTCCCTCCCACAACACGTGAGGATTATGGGAACTACAATTCAAGAGGAGATTTGGGTGTGGACACAGAGTCAAACCATATCACCATAAGAATTCCATTGATTCTTGAGTTCCTCCTCCAGGAGGAGAATGCTGAACTCCCCATAGAGGTTGAGGAAAACAAGACCCAGATGGAGGGGACTTGCCTGGCATCATGGAGCATAAAAACAGTGATTTCAGGATTAAAAATCATGTTTGGGGTTCCAGTGCTTTTCTCTCCACACCGCTCTTCTGTTAAATACATCTGTTTCATCTGGTGCACTTTCTATTTTTATATTAACAAAATTTTTCTTGTAAATTAATGGAAATGGCTGCTTTCTAGAGGACAATGTAAAGAACTGGCCATTTCTGGATTCTAACCTGATTTCTAACGCCACTTGCATCTACAGCTTTTAACAACTCTCCAAATAACTTTCTATTTCCTCATCCAGGAAATTACAGGACATTTCTGACATTTCAATGAGTTTTTAGTTAGGGACTTTAAAGGTAATGAGTATCTATTGCCTGGTTTCAAAGGAAGCGTAATTAAAATTAAAGTCTAATACCCCAAATAAAAAGCTACATCATAGACAAGATTGCACAGCTTACATTTCTTTGTCAATCTGTTTTGTAAATGTCTGCATTTCTCATTGCAGACTCAATGTAACTGAGACATCTAGTGTTCAGTCCTAAGAAAAACAAATTTCCATGAATCTGGGTTTAAAGGATTCACAAAATTCCTTTTATGTTCCCTCCGAGTAAAACAGAATTCTTCCCCCCACCCCCGATCCTGGGAAACCTCTTTATGGTTCTTTCTGGGCTTAGCCCTTTCCCAGGTGAAAATGTTTTTCATATCACAGACGCTCATGAAATGTTTCCCACATTTAGTGTTATTGTTATTATAACTGTGTTGTGAGTCACACGGACAAAACCCATCCCCTCAGTCCAACCTCACCCTCCTCTAACTTTTAAAGCAATTGTCTCAGATAGAAAATGCCTTTCCTCGGCCGGGAGCGGAGGCTCACGACTGTAATCCCAGCGCTTTGGGAGGCCGAGGCGGGCCGATCACGAGGTCAGGAGATTGAGACTATCCTGGCTAACACAATGAAACCCCATGTCTACTAAAATTAGCCAGGCGTGGTGGCGGGTGCCTGTAGTCCCAGCTACCTGGGAGGCTGAGGCAGGAGAATGGCGTGAACCTGGGAGGCGGAGCTTGCACTGAGCCAAGATCGCGCCACTGCGCTTCAGCCTGGGCGACAGAGCGAGACTCCGTCTCAAAAAAAAAAAAAAAAAAAAGCCGTTCCTCTTCAATGGGGCTGCATGTAGGTCACATCTTGTTTTCTGGATTTCTAGTAATTAAGAATATACACATAAACCCAAGATATTTAAATTATTTCATATAAATGTAGATAACATATTAATTTCTATTGCATAATGAATAATATTTGTATATCAGGATAACTTATAAAGGTGAATTATGTATTAAATATGGCAGCAAAAGCGCAAGCAACAAAAAATAGGTGAACTGGCATCACCGAAATTTAAAACTTTATGATTCAAAGGGCACTATCAAGAAAATGAAGACAACCCACAGAATGGTAGAAAACATTTGAAAATCATGTGTCTGATAAAAGACATATTTAAAATATGTAAAGTACTATTACAACTCAAAAAGACAACCCAATCTATAAATGGGCAAGGAATCTAAATAAACAGTTTTGCCCAAATTTTGGGGTGATGAGTACACTAGAAACACACCCACCATTATACAATATACTCATGTAGGAAACATGCACATTTGTATATTTTTTCAGATATACAAATGGCTAATAAACACATGATGCTCAACATAATAAACACAAGATGTCCAACATCATTAGCCATTAGGGAACTGCTAATCAAAACCACAATGAAATACCACCTCACACCAACTAGAGTGGCTGTAATAATAATAATTTTTAAAAAAGATAAAAACAAGTATGAGGGAAAATGTAGAGAAATTGGAACCCACATGCATTGCTGGTGGAAATGTAAAATGGTGCAGCTGCCTTAGAAACAATTTGGCAGTTCCTCAAAAGATTAAACAGAGAGTTACCACATGACCCAGCAATTTCACTCCTGGCTGAAGTGAAATTCACGGAAAACAAACGAAAGCCTATGTCTATACACACACTTGAAGATAAGCATCCTTCATAATAACCAAAAAGTGTAAACAACCCAAATGTCCATCAACTGATGAAAGGATAGATAAAACGTGGCCTATCCGCACAATGAACTATCATTCAGCTGTAAGAATAGGCAAATCTACAGAGACAGAAAGTTGATTATCAGTTGCTTAGGGATAGGGTGGGGATGGAATGGGAGGGAGAATGAGTTAGAGGGAAATGGAAAGTGACTCCTAATGGGTATGGAGTTTCTTTGGGGGGTGAGGAAAATATTATAAAATTGATTGAGATGATGGTTGTTCAACTCTGCGAACGTACTAAAAAACATTTAAGGCCAGGTGCGGTGGTTCACGCCTGTAATTCCAGCACTTTAGGAGGCCAAGGTGGGTAGATCACCTGAGGTCAGGAATTGGAGACCAGCTGGCCAACAAAATGAAACCCCGTCTCCACTAAAAATACAAAAAAAAAGCTGACTTGGTGGCAGGTGCCTGTAATCCCAGCTACTTGGGAGGCTGAGACAGGAGAATCGCTTGAACTTGGGAGGTGGAGGTTGCAGTGAACTGAGATCGCGCCACTGCACTCCAGTTTGGGCAACAAGAGTGAAACTCCGTCTCAAAAAAAAGTTTTTAAAAAAATAAATTGAGGCCGGGCGCGGTGGCTCAAGCCTGTAATCCCAGCACTTTGGGAGGCCTAGACGGGCGGATCACGAGGTCAGGAGATCGAGACCATCCTGGCTA
>NW_012107508.1:323742-330660 GCF_000951045.1 Mandrillus leucophaeus
TATAATGGGTGAATTTTATGGTATGTGAATTATATCTCAACAAAGCTCTTATTTAAATGTAGGTTATAAGTAGTAACTTATATATATATATCACATTTTCTGTGTATATGTACATAAATATATATATCACATTTTCTGTATAAGGAACCTCCACACTGTTTTCCATAGTGACTGTACTGATTTATATTTCCATCTGCAGTGTATGAGTGTTTTCCTTTCTCCACATCTTCACCAGCATCTGCTTTTTTGTGTTTTTATATATATATATAACGTGATATATATAAATATATATCATGTTTTCTGTATATATAAAAAATATATATATATATATAACATTTTCTGTATCCAATCAATCATTGATGGATACTACATTGGTTCCTTGACTTTGCTATGATAAATAATAGTGCTGCAATAAACACACAAGTGTGGGTGTTTTTTTTTTTAATTTTATTTCTTTTGTTCAGGGTAGATTCCTTTAGTGGGATTGCTCTATTTTTAGTTCCTTGAGCTTTTTCCATAAAGGTTGAACCAAATCTACATTCCCACCATCAGGGTACAACAGTTCTCTTTTTTCGCATTCATGCCAACATTTGTTGTTTTTAACTTTTTAATGGTAGTTATTCTGACTGATGTAAGATGGTATCTCAGTGTGGTTTTTAGTTTGCATTTCGTTAATGACTGAGTGATGCTGAGCATTTTTTCATGTGTTTGTTCGCTGCTTATATTTCTTCTTTTAAGAAATGTCCATTCATGTCCTTCGCCCAGCTTTTAATGGAGTTATTTGTTTTTTTCTTATTCAATTGTTTGAGTTCCTTGTAGATTCTGAGTATTTGTCCTTTGGTGAAGGAATAATTTGCACATATTTTCTACCATTCTGTAGGTTGTCTGTTCATTCTGTTGATTATTTCAGAAGTATTTCAGTTTAATTAAATCCCATTTGTCTGTTTTCGTTTTTATTGCATTTGCTTTTGGGGTCTTTGTCATAAATTCTTTACCTAGGCTGATACTCAGAAGTGTTTTTCCTAGATTTTCTTCTAGGATTTTAATAGCTTCAGGCTTTACATTTAGGTCTTTAATCCATCTTGAATTAGCTTTTGTATGTGATGAGACAAAGGGGTCCAGTTTCCTTCTCCCACATGTGGCTAGCCAATTTTCCCAGAACCATTTATTAAATAAGGGTGTCCTTTCCCTATTGTTTATTTTGGTCAACTTTGTCAAAAATCAGTTGGTTGTAGGTATGTGACTTTATTTCTGGGTCCTCTGTTCTGAACCATTGATCAATGTGTCTATTTTTGTACCAGTACCATGCTGTTTTAGTTACTATAGCCTTGCAGTATAATTTGACATCAGCAATGTAATGCCTCCAGATTTGTTCTTTTTGCTTAGGGATGCTTTGGTTATTTGGGCTTTTATTTAGGTTCCATAAGAACTTTAAGATAGCTTTCTTCTAGTGAGTAGTAACTTTTAAATTGATACATAATAATTATACATATTTATGGAGTACATTTGATATTTTGATACATGAATACAATGTGTAATGATCAAATCATGGTGAATAGAATACCCATTACCTCAAACATTTATCATTTATTTGTGTTGGGAACATTTCAAATTTTCTCTTCTAGTTATTTTGAAATATATGACAAATTATTGTTAACTTAGTCATCCTCCTGTGCCATCAAACACTAGAATATATTCCTTTTATCTAACTGTATTTTTTGCACCCATTAACCAACCTCTATTCATCCCCCAACCTTCTAACCTCTGGCAACCATCATTCTACTCTCCACCTCCATGAGATCAACTTTTTAAGCTCCCACATGTGAGTGAGAGAATGCAGTATTTGTCTTTTTTCACTTTACTCACCTAGTTATTTCACTTAACATAGCAATCTCTAGTTTCATTCATGTTGCTGTGAGTGACAAGATTTCATTCTTTTTTATGACTGAGTTGTATTTCATTGTGTATATGTACCACATTTTCTTATGCATACATCCATTGATGGACACTTAGATTCATCTCATTTCTTAGCTATCGTGAAGAATGCTGCAATAAACATAGGTATGCAGATATCTCTTCAATATACTGGTTTCCTTTCTTTTGCACATACATCTAGCAGTGGGATTGCTGGATCATATGGTAGATCTATTTTTAGATCTCAGTGTTTTGAGGAACCTCCACACTGTTTTCCATAGTGACTGTACTGATTTATATTTCCACCTGCAGTGTATAAGTGTTTTCCTTTCTCCACATCCTCACCAGCATCTGCTTTTTTGTGTTTTTGATAATAGCCGTTCTAACTGGGATGAGGTGAGATCTCACTGTGGTTTTGATTTGCATTTTCCTGACAATTAGTAATGTTGAGCATTTTTGATATGACTGTTGGCCATTTGTATGTCTGATTTTGAGAAATGTCTCTTCAGTTCATTTGCCCTTTTAAAAATTGTATTACTTGGTGTTTTGTTGTTGTTGTTGTTGTTGTTGTTGTTGTTGAGTTCCCTATATATTCTGGTTATTAATCCCTTGTTGAATGGATACTTTGCAAATATTTTTCCCAATCTATAGATTGTATCTTCACTTTGTTGATTGTTTCCTTTGCTGTGCAGAAGGTTTTTAGCTTTATGCAATCTTATTTGCCTATTTTTTCTTTGGTTGTCTATGCTTTTGAGGTTTTAACCCCCAAAAATTTGCCCAGACCAATATCATAAAGCACTTTCCTGATGTTTTCCTCTAGTAGTTTCAAGTCTTACATTTAAGTTTTTAATCCATTTTGATTTGATTTTTATGTATGGTGAGAAATAGGGGTGTCTTTTTTTTTTAACCGCTGAACTTTTTATTGGCCTCCTGCTCCCCAAAGGGTACCCTGCTTCTGCTGTCTTAATGTCTGAGAACGTTGGTGTCATTGGTCTCAGACACCACTTTGCCATCCACTATCTGGTGGGTGGTGGTCTTTTGGATGGTTTGCATGGAGTTGCTACCATCCAGGGCATCACCAAGATTGAAGCCCTCGCCATTTTCCAGCAGGCAGCAGTAGGTGGTGCCCTCAGCCTTCAGCTTGACCTTGATGTTCGGCAGGGCCTCATACTCTTGGGCCTGGCACTGCCCCTCTGCCCGGGTCTGTGCCAGCTCTGACTCCAGATACAGCAGGATCCCATTGAGCTGCTCCATCTGCAGGGCATAGCAGGCCTCCACCTTCCTCAGGCTGTTCTCCAAGTTGGGCTTCAGATTTCTCATCGAGTTCAGGTCGATCTCCAAGGACTGGACTGTACGTCTCAGCTCCCTGAGCGTCATCTCAGCAGCTCTAACCTCAGCAGACTGCGTGGTGACTACTGTGGTGCCCTCCTCGATCTGCTGAGACCAGTACTTGTCTAGCCCCTCTCGGTTCTTCTGAGCCAGCTCGTCATATTGGGCCTGGATATCTGCCATGATCTTGGCGAGGAGCTGAGATTTGGGGGTATCTACCTCCACAGTCAACCCAGAGCTGGCAACCTGGGCTTGTAGGCCTTTTACTTCCTCTTTGTGGTTCTTTTTCATAAAGAGCAGCTCCTCCTTGAGAGCCTCGGTCTCTGTCTACAGCTGCAGCCGAGTGACACTGGTGTCATCAATGACCTTGGGGAGCTCACAGTTGTCCCTCTCCACAGACTGGCACATGGCCAGCTCTGTCTCATACTTGACTCGAAAGTCATCAGCAGCAAGACAGACATTGTCGATCTGCAGAACCATGCAAGCATTGTCCACAGTATTTGCGAAGATCTGAGCCCTCAGATCCTCGATGGTCTTGAAATAATGTCCCCAGTCTCTGACCTGGGGTCCCTTCTTCTCCAGATGCTCCCAGATTTTGCTCTCCAGCTTCTGGTTCTCTGTCTTCAGGTAGGAGGCCAGGCAGTTGTTCAGGCTTCGCATGGTCTCCTTTTCATTTTGGATGCCTCCCATTCCTACCAGACCTCCGGCCATCCCTGCAGCCACGCCCCTGGACCCCAAGCCACCCCGGAAACTGATGGAGCGGGACACAGAGATCCAGGAACCAGAGCCCCCCACGCCTGCATAGACACTTGGCGTGCTGCTGACCAGCCAGGTGCTGTAGCTGGGTGCCTGGGAGGACTCCAGGGACCAGTAGTTGGTGGAGAAGGTAGAGCGAGTGGTGAAGCTCATGCTGTCCAGGGAGGAGAGTGAGAGGACAGGACTCAGGCTTTGCTGATAATTGAGATAGGGGTTTCATTTTTCTGTCTATGAATATGCAGTTTTCCCAGCACCATTTACTGAAGAGACTGTCATTTCTCCATTGAATGTTCTTGGTACTTTTGTCAAAAATTAATTGCCTGTAAATACATGGATTTATTTCTGGGTTCTCAACTGTGTTCCATTGGTCTATGTGTCTGGTTTTGTACCAGTACCATGCTGTGTTGCTTACTATAGTTTTGCAGTATATTTTGAAGTCAGGTAATGCGATGCCTCCAGTTTTGTTGTCTTTCACTCAAGACTGCTTTGGCTATTTGGGGCCTTCTGTGGTTTCTTTTGTTTTAAAGAAAATTTTAAGCTAACATTCTTACTGGACATCTGTGGTTTCATATGCATTTTAGGGTCATTTTTTCTACTTCTGTGAAGAATGTCTTTGGTATTTTGATAGAGATTGCACTGAATCTGTATATTGTTGTTGATAATAGTCGTTTACATAGTATAAATTCTTCCAGTCCATGAACAGGGATGTCTTTCCATTTTCTCTGTGACCTCTTCAATTTCTTTCACTCATGTTTTATAGTTTACCTTTTAGAGATCTTTCATCAACTTGGTTAAATTTACTCCTACATTTTTTATAGCTGTTGTAAATGAGACTGATCTCTTGATTTCTTTTTCCACTAGTCTGTTATTGGTATATAGAAATGATACTGATTTTTGTATGTTAATTTTTTATCCTGCAATTTTACTGAATTTGCTTATCAGTTCTAAGAGTTTTTTGTTTTGTTTTGTTTTGTTTTGGTGGAACTTTTAGGGTTTTCTATATATAAAATCATGTCATCTGCAAATAGGGACAGTGTGACTTCCTGTTTTCTAATTTGAATGTCCTTTATTTCTTTTGCTTATTTGCCCTGGCTAGGAATTCCAGTACTATGTTGAATAAGAGTGGTAAGAATGGGCATCCTTGTCTTATTGTAGTTCTTAGAGAAGAAACTTTCAGTTTTTCCCCATTCAGTATAATATTAACTGTGGGTTTCTCATATATGGCCTTCATTGTATTGAGGTACATTTTCTCTATACCTAATTTTTGGAGGGGTTTTTTTTAAGTCACAAAGGGATGTTGAATTTTATAAAATGCTTTCTCTGCATCTATTAGGATGATTTTTTGTACTTCATTCTTTTGATGTAATATATCACATTTATAGATTTGCATATGCTAAACTAGCCTTGCATCCTTGGAATAAATCCCAGTAGATCACGATGAATGATCTTTTTAATGTGCTGTTGGACTCAGTTCACTAGTATTGTGTTGAGGATTTTTGCATCTATGTTCTTTAGGGACATTGGCCTATAGTTTTCTTATGTTATTGTTGTGTTCTTGTCTGGTTTTGGTATCAGGATGAGCTGGCCTCAAAGATGCATTTGGAAGAATTCTCTTCTCTTCAACTTTCTGGAAAAGTTTAAAAATAATTGGTATAGTTCTTCTTTAAATATTTGGTAGAATTCAGCAGTGAAATCATCAAGTACTGGACTTTTCTTTGATGGGAGACTTTTAATACTGATTCAATGATTTTACTCACAATTGGTCTATTCAGGTTTTCTGTTTCTTCTTGGTTCAATCTTCGTAGGTTGTACATGTCTAGGAATTTATGCATTTCCATTATGTTTCTCATTTTTTGTTGTATAGTTGTTCACAACAGTCTCTAACAATCTTTTGGACTTCTGTAGTAGCAGTTGTAATGTCTCCTTTTTTCATTTCTGATTTTACTTATTTGGGTCTTTTCTCTATTTTTTTTTTTTTTGTTTAGTCTGCCAAATGGTTTGGCAATTTGGTTTATCTTTTCAAAAAAACACCTTATTTCTTTTGTATTTTTTTGGTCGCAGTTCTGTTTATTTCTGCTCTTATCCTTGTTATTTCTTTTTTCCTACTAATTTTGGGGTTGGCTTCTTCTTGATCTTCTAGTTTCTTAACATGCATAATTAGGTTGGTTATTTGAAATTTTTCTACTTTTTTAATGTAAGCATTTATTGTTATAAACTTCTCTCTTAATACTGCTTTTGCTGTATGCCATAGGTTTTGGTGTGAGTATCTCTTCTCAATAATCTTCTCTATGAATGTGTTGCCATACCATCACTATAGAATGTATTTCTATAACAAATATCTGTGTCTTCAAGTGATCCATACATGTCACATAAGGTAATTTATTAATGCAATACTTCAATTCCCTGACTACTTTTGTGAATTAGAAATTTTGCTACAATTTACTACATAAGATTTCCTTATCTGAAATGTGGAAAATGGGGTGAAACAAAGCTACTATTTAATAGAGAAAGAGTGAGAAAACAGTAAGTTTAGCTGAGGAAATGAGGTCAAATATAAAAATTTGTTAATGCCAGAGGAGATGCCACAAAATTCAGATGGGACTACATGTTTCTTTGTAAAGGGACAATGTGATTGTGCAAAAAGCCGAATTTTCTGTTTTATCCAACAGGGGGCACTACACTAGCACCGTGCCTCAGCTGCCGGGAACTACCAAGACCACTCAGCGTAACAGCAACTGTAGGATCCATTATTTATTTGTGTTTGATTGTGGCCTTTAAGAAGTTCACTTTGTTAAAACAAACAAATATACCTCACACTGACAGTAAAGTGTACTTGATGAGGAGATTCCAATCACTCTTACTAGAGGTACATTCATGCATTGATTCATTTATTGAGTGTCTTTTTTTTTTTTTTTTTTT
>NW_012107508.1:331540-332476 GCF_000951045.1 Mandrillus leucophaeus
TCTCCATCTCCTGACCTCGTGATCCGCCCGCCTCGGCCTCCCGAAGTGCTGGGGTTACAGGCGTGAGCCACCGCGCCGGCCATGAGCCCTGTTCTTACGGACCTCATAGTTTAGTGAAGGAAACAGATATTAATGAAACGCTCATGTTAATGAAATAATCTGAATTGTGGTAAGTGACCCAAAGCAAAAGGGCAAGCCATATTACGATACAGGCACCAAGGTGGAAGACCTGTACAAATGTGGACTAAGTTCTGTACAGAAGAGACAGAAATTGTCTAAAATGTTCAAATCTACCTTGTGCATATCTATTGGATTTTTAAGAGTGTCTGTGGCTCTCTTAAAATCCCCCATGGCAACCAACAGACACAATAACTAACTGATGCAGAAAAAGTGCCCCATTCATGTCGCACTAGATGTTACACTTCAGCCAAAGTCTGGGATAGATTCCATGCTTTCTCTCCTAAATGGCTTTCCTTCCTCTCACTTCTCTCCCACAAAATGCAGTAATTCCACCAGAAGCTGCACATAACCTACAACTTAAATTTCCCAAATATGGCTTTCTCTTAGTCAATTACTTCCTCATGAAACAGACAGAAGCTCTGACTTTCTCAGAGTGGACATTCTAGTCCTCACCCTGTTACTCAAGGATGGACATGCTCCGGAGTCCTTGTGGTCCCACCTCCCATAGCCCCCGTGCAAATCCTGGGCAAAGAAGTATACCTACCAGCCTTGGAATGACCGTGTTTATCTCCCTTCTCTGCCTCTGTTCCACGCCTTTGCTCCATGCCATCCAGGCATCTGAAGTGACTTTCTTGCTTGTCAGTAAATGACGCCTTCCTTAAAATAAAATCGTCAACTTTTCAGGTATTAAATAAAACACTGCCGGGCGCGGTGGCTCAAGCCTGTAATCCCAGCACTTTGGGAGGCCGAGACGGG
>NW_012107508.1:332696-344334 GCF_000951045.1 Mandrillus leucophaeus
CTAGCCGGGCGAGGTGGCGGGCGCCTGTAGTCCCAGCTACTCGGGAGGCTGAGGCAGGAGAATGGCGTGAACCCGGGAGGCGGGGCTTGCAGTGAGCTGAGATCTGGCCACTGCACTCCAGCCTGGGTGACAGAGCAAGACTCCATCTCAAATAAATAAATAAATAAATAAATAAATAAATAAAACACTGACAATACGAATAGTTTTACTTTTTTTGAAAGAAACGTTTGCAATACAAACAATGCTTTGTTTTAAACATCCATGTTTGGCAAAATAAAAAGTGATACTCCTATGTTAGTCCTCTTACTAAAAATATTTTATTTCGCTAATCTTTTGAATTGTAGATTCGGGGAAGCAGAGACCTACAAAGAAGTCTGCCTTCAAAGACCCTGGCCTGACTCCATTTGAGAGAGAAAATTGACCCACATGTGGGAGGACTGTCCTGAGGCTCCTGTGAGGCCAGGCCAAGAAACTTTAAGATGGCCAAGAAACCTTGAGATGGCCAAGAAGGCTTTCTCCTGTCTCCTAAGATTGCCCTCAGAGTTCTGGTTTCCTGTCTGAGGACCTACATCTTCTTTCGGCCATTGGCTGGACAGATGTGGTCTACCCACAGGGCTGTGGTCTCAGCCTTGCAAGCCTCTATGGAATAACCACATTAGAACATGATGTGCGTAGGAAAAATTATCAGTGTATATAATGGTGATAATATAATTTTGAAGTCCCTCAACTTGCTGGCTTCTTTTACATGTTCTTATACTTACCTTTCCCCCAATCTTTAGAGATTTCCAATTGTCTCAGGGAGGTTTAGGATTGTTACAGAGGGAATGCAAAAAAAAAGAGAGAGAGAAAAGAAAAGGAGCAAAAAACAGTTAATTATCAACTTCTAAATAGGATCTGGGGGCTTTTTGGCCAGGTAGTAGCTTAAAAGCTAGGCTTTGTAAGAGAGAGAAAAAATGTTCTAGATTCCTTGATCTTGGAGGTTTTTGTTTGTTTGTTTGTTTTGTTTTGTTTTGTTTTTGAGATGGAGTTTCACTCTTGTTGCCCAGGCTGGAGTGCAATGGCACAATCTTGGTTCACTGCAACCTCCGCCTCCCGGGTTCAAGTTATTCTCCTGCCTCAGCCTCCTGAGTAGCTGAGATTACAGGCGCACGCTACCACACCCAGCTAATTTTTGTATTTTTAGTAGAAATGGGGTTTCACCATGTTGGCCAGGCTGGTCTCACACTCCCGACCTCAGGCGACCCGCCTGCCTCGGCCTCCCAAAGTGCTGGAATTACAGGCATGAGCCACTGCACCTGGCCAATCTTGGAGTTTTACACAAGGAAAGATAAGAAGAAAAAGAGGAAACCCCCTCCCCGCTATTCATCCCAGGGGACTACCTAGGAAAAAAAGAAGAGAGAGGTAAGGGACGCCACATCTAATCTTCCGTTTCCTGATCCTGCCCAAAGTGAAGAGGTTTGTTAAGCAGATAGGGGAAAGTCTGAGGGCTTCGGAGTACCGCATCTTTGGGACCCTGGGAGGAGTTCACCTTACCGGTTGCCTGACACCACCCCAGAAGTGGCTATATCAAAGTTTAACTCAATAGTACAGCATCCTTGCAGGGAAAGGGGTGAAATATAATTTCCTGAGCTTCCCCCAAGACCAGTATGGAATAGACTGGACCAAGGAGTTCCCACATACTCCAGGGAAGAGGCCTGGGAAGCAGCTGAGCTGGTAGCCACCAAGCTTCTAGGCACCAGCCATCACAAAGGAAAGGTGAATCAGCAGCAAGGCTGGGGAGAGGCATTCTAGTGAAGAGCCAGATGGAGGATGTAGGGTCTGAGAGGCAGCCAGAGTGGCGTCTGAGTCATCAGGGTAAACAAGCAGGCCCCGCCAAGCCAGGAGAAACCAAACCACAGGTACTATAGATACAGCCTCAATAGCAGGCCCTCACACAACTCCCAGGATTGAGCCCATTTCACCCTCAAAAGAAGTATCCAGGAAGTATCCAGACTACCCACCCACAGCAGAAATCTGCAAAGATGCAGAAGATACTGCATCGATATGAGGACCCTGCCTCTTCTCTGTCTCTATGGGGTCATTTAGCCACAACTCCGTCAAAAACCCAGACACCATCTCAGAAAAATAGAAAAAGAATGCAGATATCTAAGGCGCTGAGCATTATTTACCTAAATGGATGGACCATTTACATAGTGTGTCTATTTAGGTCGCTGACACCTGTAATTCCAGTACTTTGGGAGATCAAGGCAGAAGGATTGCTTAAGCCCAGGAATTCGAGACCTGCTGGGGCAACAAAGCAAGACCACCATCTTAACAAAAAATAAAATAAAAATAAATGGCTTATACCTATAGTCCCAGCTATTGAGGAGGCTAAAACGGAAGGATCCCTTGAGCCCAGGAATTCGAGGTTGCAGTGAGCTATGATCATCCACTGCACTCCAGCCTGGGTGACAGAGTGAGACCCTGTCTCAAAACAAACAAACAAACAAACTGGTGCACCAGAATATTTTCCCCTCTATTCAGTGATTGGAGACTCATAAGGCAGAGAAGAACAATTTTAGAGAAATGAAGATGCTACATCTTCTTTGCACATCTGTGGGTAGGGTGAAAAAAATCTGCAACCCTTCACACATACTAGTGTTGCCAGTTTTTCTCGTCCTCCTCCCCACTCTGCTAAATTTGGTGCTGCCTGGGCTGCTCAGTTCCTCCCATCCACCCACACCCAACTGTAGAGAAGAGCGTGGAGGGTCCAGACCGGATCTTTGGGATTTCGATGCAAAACTGTAAAAAATAAGGGAGGAATAGAAATGACATAAGCCACATGGGTACATTCTAGTGAGAAAAGAATCAAAGTCAAGCTTTTCTTGCAAGAGGCAACTGAGAGTGGGGGCCCTTGATGTGTTCAGAGGCACCAAGTGGGAGCAGGAAGACAGCCAGAGATAGAAGGAGAGAATGGGTGGATGGGAGAGCATGATACTCTGGGGAAAGAGGGTGAGGGATCTTGGTTTTGTTGGATATTGGAGAAGATAAGAGGAAAAACATTTTGATAAGAATTGCTCCAACCTGGTGCTATGACACACACCTATGGTCCCAGCTACTTGGGAGGCTGAAGTAAGAGAATCCCGTAAGCAGGAGTTCAAGACTTACCTAGGCAACATAGCGAAACCCCATCTAAAAAAAAAAAAAGAAGAAGAAGAAGAAGAACTGCTCCAGATTATATACTTGTATCTCATTTTTTAACAGTAGAATTCCTATCAGGACTTTGCTTCTTTGAACTCTACCCACTCAGGCACTGAACAACACAGATCTCAGCTTTGACAGGTTTACAAACACAATGACCCTGTTAATACAAGAGATGTATTAACATACAGCAGAGATTCTCAACGGGGCGGTACTCTGTCTCCCAGAGGATATTTGGCAATGTCTCTAGACATTTTTGATAGTCACAACTGGAATATGCTGGTGGCATCTAGTGGATAGAGTCTAGGGTGCTGCTAAATGCCCTATAACGCACAGGACAGCTCCCAACAGAAAGAATTACCCATCCTAACCAAAATGTCAACAGTGTCACAGTCGGGAAACCCTGAAATAGAGAAATGGAGGAAGGGCAGTTGTTTCCTTAGAGCTTCCCTTTCCAATGGCAAAATAAAAGACAGCTTTGTCTCACTCAAAACACGTTTTCAAGTGTGTGATATTTATTCTTAATCAGCACTACATACATATAATAATCTCAGCCAAACCATATAAATCGGTTTCCTAAAACCCTTTAAGGTAGAAGAATTCCCATTGAAGAATTCCAGATCCTGTGGAAAAAACAGAGTTGGGTAAAGAAGACTCCAGAAAATTTTGGAAAATCTTTGTAAATATTTGTATTTTCAATATGAAATACAAAAATATAATAAAACTAGCACACCAAATAAAATAGCTATGACATGTAAGACATGCTCATTATGGGTAATCACGTTACTCTCTATGCTTTGCTCATGGCTAGAGAGAATCTTCAGAATCTACCTTATATCCTACCACGCCCCTCAAGAAAGTTTAGCTGAGGTGTTAATACTTTTGTTTTGCCTTGTTGCAGATAAGACATTCACTAAGAAGGATTATTTGGAGTGAAGGGTGTTGAGGACAGTGGGATATTTTGCCTTCCATCCGGACGCTCTACAAATGCCTCTGGATTTTTATTTCAATCTCCCTGGTCCCTCTCTCCAACAGCCCTTCCAAGTTCTATCTCTGCACAGACAGCCCCAGAGTTCAATCCTAAGGACCCACCTTACATGGCTTAAAACAACAATACACAAACTAGATGTTTTATATTCTGGTAGCCATTTTGAGTCAATTATTTGATAGGCCACCAGCTTTCATTTGTGGCTGTATATCCAAGGCAGTTTTCCAAAATTCAGTTACATGCTTATAAAATAAGTACCAATGTCTTTAGAACTAGATAAAACACAATTTATTAAAATATTTTATCTTTATACATGTGATAAGGAGTGAGGGGTTCACTCCCTCATTCCATCCCCAATCTTGCCCTCTTTTAGATGAAAGGCAGGAGGCAGTTGCCTAGAAGAGGGCTACCAATAGCCCTGGCCTAGGCATGTCAATGAAGGCCCCTCTACTTCCCTTGGACTCTCAACTGTGAGCACTAGGATACCAGGCCGGGCTGTTCCTAAAGACTCTGAGCCCAAGCAGTGTAGCTTTGGGCCTAGAGATGGGGAGGTAACCCTTCTTGCCAGCTTTGCTGAAAATGCGGAAGCCCTGTGGGTTCTCAAGGATAACGCTCTTGGCTTGGGCCTTGATGTTCTCATAGCAGGCGTCGTAAAGTGGTGAGGGTCCCTTTTTGTGGCAGTGGCAGGGAAAGCCAGAGCAGGAAAGGAAGACTGTAACAAATCCAGCAACCCCATCATATTCCCCACACCCCACTCTGCCAATGTAACCCACTGGGCACTCCTGAAAATCAATAATTGGGAAGAGGTTTAATTATTTGGGCAGGTAGAAAGTGGAGACAAGATAGAGAACTGTGGATTATTTATGTTAACAGGATTTCATTTATAGCCACAGACTGACATGCTGCCTGGATATTTGGCCATAATAACAAGTGTGAAAACATCTTGCAACTTTGAAATCAGTTTTCCCAGCATCTATGACCTCCCATAAAAAATAGAAGATGTTTGTATCTAGCCTACATCTAGACCATAGATTACGATCGATGAGCTTCTGCTCTCCTTGGCTGTCTCTGTCAAAAATGAGCTGCTTGTGACAGAGGCAGCCCCAGCCCAGGGAGAGGAATGGAAACCCCAGACCTGGACTCTTTCCCTTTCTCCTTCCTCATCTGACTCCTGAGCTATTGCCTTTTCTCTGCACCTAAGCTTTCTGCAAAGCCCAGGCCTAGCCAGCTAGTTCTGTGGTCTGCTCTGATTTCCCTTGTGGATTTTAAATTCAGAATTCTAGGCTCATTTGTTAGCAGCTTCTCTGAACACACCATCTCATTTATTTGCTCATTCATTCATTCGTTCATTTATCAAACATTTAATAAGTGCCTTCTGCATTCTTCTATATTTTCTATGCGCTAGGGAGACAAAGACAAATAAAATATTGTCCAGTCTTTGAGACTGTTTCAGACAGGTAAACAAACAGGAATAGTAAATGTGTTATGAGCATTACAATGATTATACGTATTCATATATACAGGGTACCATAATGGCCTAAAGGAAAAAGAGGCCAGTTCTGTGGGACAAAGTCAGGAGGTGAAGGTTGGGCATTAAATATATTGAAATATTTTCAATTGAACTTAGGCACTATTATTGGAAGATAAGTATGTTGATATGGTGAACAGAGCTGGCTGCCAACTCCATGTCTTACTGCTCCCCTTTCTGTGTCACAAGAGAACATTGGTTTGGTTCAGACTTCAGGTCTCAAGTAGCAATGTACTTTGGGAAGGAGGGTTCATCCCCAGACCCAGGGGTATCAATATTGCTTAGACTAAGAAAATTATATATTCCTTGTGATTGTGAGAAAGCCTTAAGAAGATACCTCATGGTGGTGATTTACAGGAAAGCTACTTGTAAAAGCTTTCCTCCCTAATATTAGGTCGGTGCAAAAGTAACTGTGATCTTGCAACTGAACGTAATGAAAAAGACATTTAAGAAAAAAAAAAAATACACCTTCCTGCCATTGGATGTTGAGATATTTGGAGCTACAGCAGCCATATTGTGACTATGAGGCAAAAGTCAAAAGAATTGCAAAGAAGCTAACCCAATGAAGTCCTGTTTATGAATAAAGGGCTATTGTGGGAGTCGCTGGCTCCTCCTCCAGGTCAAGTTTCTGCCCCTCTAGTCAGTTCTCCTCTTTCTGGAGTTCTACTTGGTCTCCAGGTGCAGCCTGTGCCCTTCTCTGCTTGAATAAGGTTCTCCCATGTTTATTTTATGGAGCCAGCTTTCTGCTCTTTGAGGCTAAACCTAACCATCATTTTCGTCTCAAAAACATCATGGAAGCTGCTCAGAAGTTGCCCTATTAGGAGTGACCACTTCCCAGAATTGGGCTCTCCCAAACCCTCACCACGGAAAAACTGCTCAGTGAGAGGTGTATCCTCCTAAGATGACAATGGAGTGGAGTGGTTAGGAATGTGCAACTGCAGGAAGCAGCTCTGTTTGGACCTGCATTCTTGAATCTCAATCCACATTGATGTTTTCCCACCTAGAGCTTTGTTGCAATGGGGGCTTTGAGCCAGCTCCTTTCTGGTTCTACCTGAGTCTCCTTGCTCCTTTCTGAGAGTTTGGAAGAACTCAAGAGCATCACCTATCCAAACACCACTCCATTATTCTCCTAGGGCCTGGGGAAGGAACTAGAAGGTGACATATCGATCTCCAACCTGCCATGAGCACAGCCAGGTGGGTCTCCAGCTCCATACTCCTTTTCTGACTACAGGAAGTGCAAACTTAAGTGTGTGCCAGCCAGGCTGAGTAACAGGCTTCTTGGCCTCAGGAGGTCTTAGCTGTGTCTTCAGAGAATGGAAATCAGCTGGGCCATGGCCTGAAGTCCTCTGGACTGGTTATTGCCAACTGAATGGAGCATGTCTCTAGGGTTCATGGTGAAAGGATGGATCTGACCTAACAACAAAATGTCCTGAGTACAGAGTAGAAGATGAAACAAGCGAATGGCTGCACAACATTTCCAGTTTTCTTTTTACACTCATCGTTTTGTATGTTTTTATTTGTTTGGTTGGTTTTGAGATAGATAGATAGATAGATAGATAGATAGATAGATAGATAGATAGATAAATTTGGGGTCCCACTATGTTGCCCAGGCTGGTCTTGAACTCCTGGGCTCAAGTGATCCACCCAACTCGGCCTCCTAAAGTTCTAGGATTATAGGCATGAGTCACCATGCTCAGCCTACACCCTACACCTACACATTGTTTTGTTTTATCACTCTAAAACGACAAGAGTGCACTGGAGATGGAATGGATATGGCAAAATAGTTCAAAAGGAGGGGGACTGAGAAATAACTGAAGTCACACTGACCTGAGGGCATCAACTGTATCGTGCTCAGATATTCAGGCCTTTAAAGTTCTCTTGCAAGAGCAGACCGAATTTAAAAAAAAAAAAATTCTTTTTTTAGAGACAGGGTCTCTGTCTGTCACCCAGGCTGGAGTGCACTGGGATGATCATAGCTCACTGCAGCCTCAAATTCCTGAGCTCAAACAATCCTCCCACTTCAGCCTCTTGATTAGCTAGGAGTATGGGCAGGCACGTGCCACCATGCCCAGCTAATTTATTTGTTTGCATTTGTAGAGACAGAGTCTCACAGTGTTGCCCAGGCTGGTCTTAAACTCCTAGCCTCAGGTGATTCTCCTGTCTCAGTTGGTATTACAACCGATTGTTGGATCACAGGCGTGAGCCATCACGTCTGGCCTTGAAAATATTTGTACCAAAGGAGTTGGACATTTTCAGGTAAAAATCTGTCCACATTTTTGTCCACACATCCTTGTCAATGGCCTTATTTGATCTTCAAATGAAATGTTGAAAGTAAGTTTTCTGAACATTTAAGGTCTCTCCTTACCGTCTACCACTCCAATTTTATTTTTTAAAATGCCAGTTGGATTTAGAGATTTTTTTTTTTTATAATGTAACTGAGTGCATAATGCTTAACATCAAACAGTACTCTGATGGGCTAAATGGGGAAACCAAGTCATCAATGATCAAAGGAACTTGCTTTCCCACCAGTCCACTAGAAACAGTTCTGTCTCATGAGTGTTCAGCCCTGTGAAAATGATCTACATTTAAATATTAAAAAGCAAGCACATTTCTCTTCCCCCTACTCACCAGAAAAAATGTAATAAATAACTCAAGGCCAGGAGATAACCCCTTACAATGTCATGTTATAGGTTGGTGGGTGCTGATTCAAAAATATGCCATAACAGACAAGTTATGGAATTAGTTTCTAGCTGCAGGTTATAGTCTTCTTATTAAGAGACAACGTAGTTTTCCTACATCATCTGCCATAAAGCAAGCCAATGTATGGGTTAAAATGACTGAATGAGTTTAAAACTGGTGAAGAAATAGGAAAAGACATAGTAGTGAATGGTTGCTCATCAGAACGAAGAGTGGTAGGGATAGGAGTGATAGTCTTTAAACACATTCATTAATAATTTGAGGAAGGAAGTGAAGTTCAAGTTTGTGATGATGCAATATTGTTCCAGTTACTAAACATCATGAAGAAGAGAGAGGAACTCTAGATGAATTTAAAACACAATGCAAGGGCAATAAGGGGAATGAGATGTAACAGCCTTCTTGTAATTATACTGTATGTATTGTTGGTCTTCAGAAAACTTTATTTTCCAAATATTTTATATTAAGGAAACACTGACATTACCCAAGAGCTCTTCAAAGTAGGCAAGTGTCAGTAAAACCAGAATAATTAGAAGTGACTTCGGATGAAAAAGCAATGGAGTTTGGGGATTTTAGTGAAACGGTGTAAGTCTGAAATCTGCAACAGGAAGACTGCCTGGAAGAACAAAAAAAATGGAATGTCACTTTATGTAAAATTGTTTTCATACCTTTAGTGACCATTTAGTAACAGAGTTATGCACTTTGGGTTAAGCCAGTGAAAAAGAAGGGAAATTAGAAGACTTTGACACTAATGGACAAAGATATTGATACTTTGTCCATTGGATACATTTGTCCATTGGATACATTTGTCCATTTGTACATTGATACTTTATCCATGGGTACATTTGTCCAAAGGTTCAAATAATTTCTCTATTTATTGGAGAAAGAAATAGATGGATGAGGCATCACTTGGCCAGGCAGGAGGAAGGCCAGAATTAGGCTGGTGAGAAAAGGGGCCCAGTGTGGCCGGAGATCAGAGGAGTCAGGTAGGCTGGATCCAGTCCCAACACTTGACTGAAGAATTTGAACTTTAGTCATTTCTAGCGTTGTTCGTGACCTGTAGTGTGCTCTTGCTAGCTGGCTGAAGGGATAAATGAAGCCATTGATGTCTTCTTGAGCAGGCAACTGACAAGCTCCTTTTTTTTTTTTTTTTTTTTTTTTTTTTTTTTTTTTGTTAGGGAAGTTAATTTAAGTGGTATGTAGGAGGAATAAGAGGGATGGGGGACTTATTACAAGAGTTCCAGTCAAAAGCATGAGGTCAGTTACTGAGGTAATCCTACTACGTGCTCAGCATTCCACTAGATGCTTCACATCCTGCTCCCAATAATTATTTAATCTTAATAACAACCCTTCAAAGAAGAAAGTTTAGTATTTCCACTTTACTGTTAAAGAAACAGGTTCAACCGAGCGCAGTGGCTTACACCCAGCACTTTGGGAGGCTGACACGGACGGATCACTTGAGCCCAGGAGTTCGAGACCAGCCTGGGCAACATGGCGAAACCCCATCTATACCAAAAATACAAAAGTTAACTGGACATGGTGGCGCACACTTGTAGTCCCAGCTACTTAGGAGGCTGATGTGGGAGGATCACTTGAGCCCAGGAAGTTGAGGCTGCAGTGAGCTGAGATCGTGCCACTGCACTCCAGCCTTGGCAAAAGAACAAGACTGTCTCAAAAAAAAAAAAAAAAGAAAGAAAGAAAGAAAGAAAGGCAAGAAAAGAAACAGGTTTAGGAAGGTTGAGTAACTTGCCCAAATGTAAAAGGGGTAAAAACAGGCTCTGTATCTGATTCTGAAAAGGAATGCCTTTAAAAATGAGGAGGAAAAAAACCCTGTAACACGTTGATACTCTTTAAATGAGAATAATTTTAACAAGGGCAATGACAGAGAATGGAAAGGAAGGAAGAGATTTCAGCAGAGTCAGAAGGATGTGGCAACAGAAAACAGTAGTGGGACAAGGGATAAGAAAACTTCAAAGTTTCTGGCCTGAATAACAGTATAAAGTGTGAACTTGGATTTGGAAAGGAAGACAGGAAATTAAGTTTTGGACTTATGTTTGAAATGACAGCAAAACATTCATACAATAGGAGGTGGTTCACTTTATCCAAACAGGTGTAAAGATCACATGGGGGAATAGGGGTCATCCACAACACAGGCAGAACTGGAAGCTTCGCTGGCCAGGTCCATGTTAAACTCTGACCATTCTCTGCAGCTGTCCAGCCTTTGCACAGGCGGCACGTTTGTCTTCAGTTTTCAGGTTTCCCCGTCCTATTTCTTATCTCCCAGTGCCTCTGGCCTTCTCTGTGTCTCCCTCCAGATTGAGCTGGAGCTCTCTTCATCTTAACCTTTGTGTAGTCTCTGAGGTCTGAGGCCATCACTATGTCTGACCCTCAAAAATATTTGTTGACTGACTGGCTTATTCCTGTTGTTGTCCTGGAAAAGAATTACCCTGCCCGATTAAGTCACAGTTTCTTCCTTCTTAGGGCAGCGTAGTTAACAACCTCAACACCAGGAAATTGTCTTCCTCATCACATACCAGGGTATTATTCATGCAGTTTACTCACTGTAAAGAGTTCCCTTGAAATAAAGCTAACAATTAGTCAAAGATTTACACATTTCCTAGGGTCACTCAACTTTTTAACAAAGCCCACTTTTAGTAGTGGTGGTGGGGGGGGTGGGGGTGGGAACCCTTCTTTGCTTTTTCTGTTCCTGAAACACAAAAGTGATGGTAAATGCTTCAGAATTTCTCTACGACAGGATCTCAGGCGCTGCACTCACGCTGGAGTTGGGGGTCGACGGTCCTTTTCTTGAACCAGCTTTTGCAGAGAAGTGGTCCTAGTAAAGGGTATTTGTGTGGGAGGAGTTTGGCTTGCCGGCGGGGAGTATTTGGATAATACTGGAAGAGTCTCAAATGCATCTCTTGCCTCCTTTTGAATAAGATACTTTTGAGGTCCACCCACCTGCCAAATTCCATTCTATTTTCTTCCCACAGGGAGTTTCCCTGATTGGGAAGGGCCTGTATTTCCCGCCAGCGTTAGATGTGCAGGTCTGTTCACTGCGGGAGCCCAATTCCCGGGAGGATTTAGGGATCACCGGAGGGCCGGGGCTTTCTCCTGGTGGGGATTTTAAGGCCGCTCAGAGCCACCATTGGGAGCCACCCTTAGCCAGCGCCCCAAGCCGGGAGTGCGGTTCTCGCCAGGACAGCCCGGCTCGGGGTAGGCGAGGGCGGTGAATGGAGACCCGGGTGTGG
>NW_012107508.1:345059-413074 GCF_000951045.1 Mandrillus leucophaeus
CCCCGCGGTGGGAGCCGAGCAGTAATTATGCGGAGGCGCGGCGGGAGGAGGTGGCGGGCCGGGAAGTGGGGCTGGCCCGAGGGGAGGGGGCTGCTTGTTTCCTGGGCTCGGCGAGCCTGGGAGAGGTTGAAAAAGGCGCCCTGAGCTGCTGGAAACGGGCCGCCCTGGGGCCCGAGTGGCTACCGCGCGGGCTGTTCGAGGGTGAGCGCCCCGGGAGGAGCTCGGCAGGACACCTGTACTTGCCCCACCTCGCTGCGGCGGGGACTTGAATCGAGGGACGGCGTGACAGGCGGGACTTCAGGCAGGATGTAGTGGCTTCCTGTGAGCAGGTCTCAAAACACAATCACCCAGCCCGCACTCAGCCCGCTTAATTCCCTTCCTTCTCATGCGTGTAATTGCTACTTTAGTGAGCGAGCCTACCAGTTGACTAAGAAATTTTGCTCAGTGTTGTCCGAGCATTAGTGTGGACAGATCATTTGAGTTCTGTCATTTGAACATTTTATTGTTAAAAACGACCCTTTGGTGTCAGGTTGCCATTTTTTTTCACAGTAGTTTATTTAGGTGAAGCGTTTTTTGTTTTCTGTTTGTAAGAGAGATCAATAAAATTTATTTTTGCATTTGTCGAAAATTAGCATTATTTTCTTCATGCAGTATTCTCAGATTGGAAACATGCTTCATGTTTCTTGTAAATAACCCTCAATTATGAGGGCGTACTTTTCACTTTGAAGAAAATTGACTTGCATTAAAGTGGCTAACAATTCTTTCTTGGGCAGGATGTAATGTTTTCCTCTCCTCTAATAGCGATACTATTAGTTGAGCTCACATTCTCCCACTTTTTCTCTTTCCAGGTTGTTCCCCCTTTCAGGTATTTGGGATTTTGTGAAACCTAGGAAGCAAACATGTTAAATTTTCTTTTCTTTTTATTCTCTGAGGTAGTCCTGGGGCCCTTAAGAGATTACAGTTATTAAAACCTGGAAAGTGACCCCAGAGAGGTAGATCCTAGTTCCCAAAATTAAAGTTACTTTCTAGGGCATAAAACCTTTTCAGAATTCAGATTAAATTTTATTTCTTTTTGTTTTTTCTGTAACTTTATATTTGAGGGGAAAATTTTATTTTCAACTTTTGCATATATCTAATTTAATATTTGGGAAAACTGTAAATGGGCCAAGGTTTCTCCCTTTACGTGATTTTCCAGACTTTTACCACTTTCTTAGTGCCACTTGATGCTAGGCATTGTCTGTTGGAGCCTCACTGATATGTAACTGCAGGTTGTACCATGGAACTACATATACACATGTCTTGGAATTGAGGGTTAGGGTTTCCCGAAGGACTTAGTTGTCCTGTGCTTTTGTCTGCCCCATGCCAAAGACCACTAAGAACAGTTTTGTAAGTGAAACTTGGGTCTACACATTAAAAAAAAGAAAAGCAAATAACCACTTTGTTTCTATGGTTAAAGCAAGCCTAGCTTAGAGATTGATCATCCAGCTGCTGGGAATGATATTACTGCTTTAACCGCAGTTGCAGTATTATATCTGTTATCCTAGTCAGCTTCTTGCTTTTTAAATTGCTTATCTTATAGCTCAGGTTATGGAATTGCTGCTTTGTAGAAAGAAATGTATTTGTGTGCTTACATACAGAAGCTACCTTCCCATTTCTTTGTCCTCCTTTTGACTGGTGTAATCCACAGTTGGTTGACATTCAGAACCTTGTGAAGAGATGCTGTTTTCTGTTTCCCTGAAACTAACATGTGGGTTTTGTAGGGTGGGGACTGAGGGGTTGGAAGAGTCATTAGCAGGTGCCAAGGTCACAGAAATGAGACAGTGGTGGTTCTGACAAGATATTAAGCAGCTTGGGGAGGATGTAACCATGTCAGCTTTTCTCTTCACCACAGTGGGAAACCTTGGAAGAAAGCCTGATAGTACCCACTAGGAGATATGTTGGCAGATCTTATACTACTGATTGAGAGCCTCTTTTCTGGAGAGTTAGAAGTCTGTAGGGGCTGAAAATTAGCTTGAAGAAATTTTCTTATTTCTTCACTTGCGTAGGACCTTTTAACTGCAACTCACCCCAGTGAAAAGTGAGGATGGATTGGTTTATGTATCTTGAACGCTCAAGAGATAATAGTCCATAACCTTCTTTAGGGATTTCATTCCCACAATTATTTCCCCTTATACTTCACAAGGTGAAATGTCTGTCAGTTGGACAGATATTTGTCTATTGAACAAGAGGAAACTTAACAAAAAGCAGTAACCAAAAAGGTGGAGGTCACAAAATAACAACATGAAACCTCAATGTATACAAAGGAGGAAGCCCCAATCCCCCTTTTTTGCTTAAGTGTGCAGTTTTTTGTTTTTTGTTTTTTTTTTGCCGAGGGACTGGGGAGGAGGGAAGAAGGGGGCATGCAAATGTGTTTCAGGTGTTTTATATGTGCTCAAATGAACCCAGGGAGTTCGGGATCCATCTATAAGACAAAATATTGTTGGCAACCCTGGATTTGCTGTAGTTTGCGCTAGGAAACCATGACAGCTCTGAATTTTCTGCTTCCTTAAACTTTTTCAAGAGGTGAGTTTGGTTGTTTGATATCCTAAGGTTGATAAAGGAAATTAGGGGTGTACTCGACTCCATTCTTTGGTCTGAACTGTGTAGCGAATAGCAGGTATGCTAGCACACCTGAAACACATTCGCATGCTCCCTCCTCCCCTCAAAAAAAAACTGCACTCAAGCAGAAAAGAGGGATCTTCAGGCTTTATGCTGTTATTTGGTGACCTCCTTTTTGATTAGCACTTGTTAAGTTTCCTCTTATCCAGTCAAATTAGATTGTAAAAATGTTGTGGAAAGCACCCGTGCCACCATATGTGTGGGCTTATCTACTCAAGGAATACCAGATCAATAAGAGAACCAAATGTGAAAATTTTGTGTGAATTTTCAGATGTGTGGTACAGTGTGAGATGTGTGGGACCATGTGTTCCAAAAGTCACTTGGTTTCTCTGATGTCTTCAGACCAAGAATAGCCTAGGGTTATTTGACCGAGTAGGGAGGATCTATAGGATATGGTTAAGTGTTTGAGCTTAGAGGCCTGGTGAAGAAGTTAGTTACCTTGGTTTGAATATTCACCTGATTTCCAACTTTTGTTAACGTCTTTGAGCCTCCATATTCTCGTATATAAAATGAGGATAGTAAATACACCTCTCTCACAGGATTTCTATGAGGTTTAAATAAGCCTCCCTCCCTGCTCTGCCCCTCCTCATCTCTGCCCGCTCTTTCTCACTCCCCAGGATCTGGGTCATACACAGACCATCTCTTAGGAAGGAGTAAAGTAGGAGATAAAAACTAATCTTTATCTGATGTTCTTGTCCAACATGTACTGGCATTTCCAGGTGTACAAAGCTGATTAAAATCTGAAGACCTATATTCTTTTTTAAACGTTGTTAATTAATCTTCATATGGAGTTAGCCAGCTCATTTACCTTGGAGCTTACCTTCTGCATCTTTTAAATGGGAATAGTGCTTTCCCACTATCCGTTGTATACATGTTGTTCCCTCTGCTTGGAATTGTCTTTCTTCTTTACTCCACTCTACCTTTATGTCAGGAAGCTGCTACTCATCCCTCAAAAGCCTTCTCTATGTGATCTCCTTCCCAAAACCTTCTGAGACACTTCCAGCGCCATCTCTGGCCAGAGGATATTAGGACTTTCTGCTGCTAAGGAATCACAATTCCTTGTTCATTTCCTTATTATAGCACGTTTCATATAAATCGTTTGTTCACTTCTCCTGTTAGATTGTGAACTCTTTAAAGATAGAATTCATTCTTGTTCATTTTTTAAAAATCATCCCAGTGTCAGCACAGTGCCTAGAACAGAATAGGCCTTTAGAAAATGCCCTACCTCACAATGTTATCCTGTGGATAATTACTAGATATGAAAGTGTTTTATAAATTATATACCTAAAAAATCTAGAAGGTGTTAGTATTAAGAGAAAACTGCATGAGTCTGCATCAGGAAGTTCATCCCTTTCAAAATCACAGTGCCCACTAAGCTTAGGTTTGAATTGATGCCAAAGTTTGCCTCATTAGGAAAAAGATTAAATTTTTCTTAATGCTCTGATTACTTATTATTAGGGCATTTGAATATTGTTACTAATTGGTCCTGGAGCTTGGAAAAGAAAATCTCATATTCATACTTTACACATTGTTTTAATTTGACATGACAGGTTTGAATAAAACCACCTATTTAATTCTGTGAAGTATAAATCAAAACATTTTATTGACTATCCAGTAGAGTTGAGTGGAAGAGATTAAAAAGGGTGTATTCATGCTAAGAGTTCGTTTTTATCAGATATTTGAAATGAGATGATGAGTTATTTAGGATGGAGGAAGAATCCATCTTTCAGATGGGTAGAAACTGGGGAGAAAAGGGTTCTTTGTAAAAGTTCACAGAGCAGTCTGCTAATCATTTGCTCTGCGGAAGATGGGAGGTAAACCTCAATGAGTTCATAGAGTTGTTTTTTTTTTAAACTTAGAACTCTTTGAATAGACCCTTAAGTGACTAATATAGCCAGAATAAAACCATCATTTTATCCTTTAATCTTTGCTGCTAATCCTATTTCCTTGTTAATGTGCTTTATGAAATTATTTGACAATAATATCAGATTACATGTTTTTGCTACTAATAAAGTTCTATTCTCTTTTGAGAACTGCGAACAAAATTTTGTTGTGTAGTCTATGTTCATGTAAGTTAAGCTTTTTAAAAATCATCCCAGTGTGTTAATACACACATCCCAGTGTGTATTAAGACATTTTTATGGCATCTCTTTAGCTTTGTAGGTAATTTTAGTCATCAAAAATCCCTATCTAAAGTGATAAACATTAAAAGGTTATGTCGGTACACATACAGAGAACTATAAATGATAACTTTGTTTTTCTGTCATTAATGACAATGACTTTGGGCAAATTCTTTAACCTTGCTGAGCCCATATTTCCTTACTTGTAAAATGAGAGGTTTGGATGTGGTCTTTAACATCCCTTCTACCATTTTGATTATTGCCTTTTAACTTGAACCATTTGCTTCAAGACAGTGTATCAGATGCTTTATTTTAGTGTTTAAATGTATTTAGTACACTTGTTTTGCATGATTCCCTATTTTTAAAATATTTTTTATTAGATAAGAGTGTTTGAATTCTAAATTTTTTTTCCATAACCATTAATTAATTCAGCAGTACATAATACATATTTGAGGGTCTGTTAAGAGATACTAACCCACTGGACTGAAATGGGCCTAAGCTGTGAATCGGATGAAAGATCCTATTTTATCCTAAAGTCTATACTAAGCAATAGCTATTTGTAGACATCTGTATTCTTAGACAATTACAGAAATTTAAAGTTGGAAGATAGAGAACATGAAGGTAGAGAAAATAAAGGTTCTTGCCCTTCGTTTTACAAATGAAGAATCTAACAGAGATAGCAAGTATCACACAGTTGATGGCCTGTTCAGCACTAGTCCACTATTATCAAAGTTCCTTCTAGAATGTTATATGAGATTAACTTATTACTATGGATGTTACAAATGTAGTACATTTAATACGCAGAGATTATACTACTTATCTCTTTATATATTGAGAGTTGGTAATAAGATTTTCAATGTGCCATCTACACACTCTCAACTGTTCCTTCTTAAGAACTTTGTGAAGTGGTTAGGATTAGTGATGAAACTATGGTTATGACCTAGGTGGAGATTGAACCTGGATGTTTACTTACTTGTGCCATGGTGTACCTCAGCTGTTTTCAGTTCTGACTGTCTGTCACCATCACCTGTGAACTAAAAAATTATGATGCCTAGACTCTACCCAAGAGCTACTAAGTCAGAATTTCTGGGTTTCAAAAGTTCCATAGGGGGTGATGTTGGGCAGCTAGGATGGTGAATTTCTGTTTTTGTCACAAATAGATTAGCCACAAACCCTTCCTAAGTGATAGCAACCTGCTGTGCTATCATTTAAAAGGTACCAGTGGAAAGTTTGGTGTAGTTACAGTGAGGTTTTAGTTTGTTTGCATATATATTTGATGTATTCTATTTGATTAGATAACACGAACACTTGGTACAAAATTCAAGAGGTACAAAACAGTATATACATTGAAAAGTGTTCCTTCCTTTCATTATCTTCTAGCCATTCCTTCCCCAGAAGCAAGCATTACCAATTTGTTATATCCTTTTTGTTGTGTGTTCTTCCAGAAATTAAGCATTTACAAACATAGATTTATGTGCACTAATATATTCCTTCCACCAACATACAAATTGTAGCAAAATATATGCATTTTTCTGTATGTTGCTTTTTTACACTTAACAACAAAGCTTGAAGATTTTTCACTTTCACATAAAGAGAGAGCTGCTTATTTTTTAAACAACTGCATAATATTTCATCATTTGACTGTACCACAGTTTGTTTAGCCAGTCCCCTATTAGTTGACACTTAGTTTGTTAACAGTCATTGCTATTACAAACATTACTACAAAGAATAACCTTGTAAGCCTGTCATTTTTAATATGAGTGTCTGTCTGTAGGATACATTTCTGGATATTAAATTGATGAATTGAAGGATATGTGCATTTTTATTTTGGAAAGACAATGCTAAACTATAGCAATTTAAGCTCTCACCAGCAATGTATGAATGCCTATTTCTTTATACATAGGGTGTATTTTAAAACTTCTTGATCTTTACTGGTCTGTGAAATAAAAAGAAACGTTTAATTTGTAGTTTTAATTTGCACTTTTAAATGAGAATGAGGATCACTCTGTCTCTAGGCTGGAGTGTAATGGCGCGATCTCAGCTCACTGCAAGCTCCGCCTCCTGGGTTCCAGTGATTCTCCTGCCTCAGCCTCCCGAGTAGCTGGGATTACAGGCACGTGCCACCATGCCCAGCTAATTTTTGTATTTTTGGTAGAGACTGGGTTTTACCATGTTGGCCAGGATGGTCTCGATTTCCTGATCTCGTGATCTGCCCGCCTCAGCCTCCCAAAGTGCTGGGATTACAGCTGTGAGCCACTGCGCCCGGCCCTAGTTTTTAAATTTTAAATTTTAAATTTTTCTAAGGCTTGAAATTAAGTTACAGGATCTCTTCATATTTTTAAGAGCCAATTTTTTTTTCCCATTTTTTTGATGTGTTACATGAACTTGTCTATTTTGTCCTTTATTTCTGATAATTTATTGTCTTGTTGATTTGTGAGAAAATGCTTTACACTGTAAGGAAGTTAGCTATTATTTTAAAATCTGTGCAAAGATTTTAAAAATCTACGTACTTTGGCTGATGCCTGAATTTATTCTTAAGTTGATAGTGAGATCCAGTGAGGGCAGTCAGTTGTAAGTTTCATCTACTTGTATAATGTCTGATGGTCGAGAAATTGAGAAAGAACTGCTGGAGGAACGGTAAGCAAAGACTTATAAACAAAAGTTAAAAGACAATAGATTGGTAGAAAATATTTGCAGTGTATCTTTCAGACAAACGAAATGTGTATAACACTTAATTCTTTGCCGGGCACTGTTTTAAAGCACTTTATGCGTATTAACTAATTTAATCCTTACAGTAACTCTCAAAATACCATTATTATCCCCATTTTACACATTATGAGGAAACAGATACACAATAGCTAAGCTAAGTAAATTGACGAAGGTTAGATGGCTGGTGAATGGTGGAGCTATCAATCAGACTGGGCAGATAGGCTCTAGAGTCCATCCTGTTAACTCTTAACCTACTATGCTATTATGCCTCTCTATTATGTCTAGATTATATAAATAATTCATACAGACTTAAAAACAAGAGGCCATTAGAAAAATAAAGGATATGAATAGGCATTTCACAGGAAAGGAAATACAAATGTCCAGTAAATGTGAAAATATTGGTAAAGTAAAAATTAATCAGGGAAATAAAATTTTAAAACATCATCAATTTACAAAAAAGGAAAGTTTATCTCAGTCTTTGGTGAGGGTTTAGGGAAATAAGTATTTTCCTCATTGTTGCTGTGAGTTTAAATTGATAAAGCAATGTTGGAGAGCATTTTGGCTATATCTATTAAAAATTTAAATGTCTATACTCCATGCATTTTTACTTCTGCCTATTTGCCCTACATCAACAGTTGTACATTTATAGAAGAGGCATATACGAAGTTGTTTGATTTTGCCTTGTTGGTAAAACAGAATAGTTGGAGACGACTTAAATGTACATCGGTAGGAAAATGGATAATATGTTCATACACATATTCTATAGCAACTAAAAAGAATGAGGTGTGTCTATGTTATGAAAGGAAATAACTCCAGGATGGCTTGTTGGGTAAAAGTAGCAAGTTGTTAGAGTAATATGTGTAGTATCCTATGTATTTTTTTAAATCTCGAAACATTTTACTTTTCTGCATGTAGATGGATGAATACATAAAAAGAGGTCTGAACACAGTTGTACAGATAACAGTGGTTGCCTCAATGGTGGATAAAGGGAGTTAGCTTTACCTGTAATGGTTTAATTTCCTATAGGGAGTATATTTATATATTATATTATCAAAAGTAACTATTTATATAAACGAACTTGATACAGTGTTAATCTTAAGCTGTGCCAGTCTCTCTTGCTCTACTTTGGAAGACTATTCTATCTGCAAAAACTAGAGTAATCAAATGTTAGGTTTTGTAACATTTTGAGTGCCCATAGAAGAAATAAAGTCAACTTTTCTGTTAAGTTTTTTTTGGTAACTTTTGATATAATTTCAAAATTACAAATCGTAGGATTAGGTAGGGGTGGGGGTGGCGATGGATGGCTTGAGCTCAGGAGTTTGAGACCAGGCTGGGCAACATGGCAAAACCCCGTTTCTACAAAAAAAAAAAAAAAAAAAGCCAGGCATAGTGGCATAGTGGTCTGTGTCTTTAGCCCTAGCTATTAATAGTTGGAATGCTGAGGCCAGAGAATCACTTGGACCCAGGAGGTTGAGGCTGCAGTGAGCAGAGGTCGCACCACTGCACTCCAGCCTGGGTGACAAAGTGAGACCCTGTCTCAAAGAAAAAAAAAAAAGTAAGAATAATACAGCAAATTCTTACGAACTTTGCCTGTTTGACTAATTGTTTATGTTAGAAAAACTTTTAAAATATTTAATACATTGTTTCAGAGAAATGTGGTAAAAGGGGTCTGAAAAATTTTGATCCTTTAAAATATGACATTTGTGTGAGCGGTACAGAATTTTAGTTTTGAATTTTACAGTTTTATATAAAATATTCTTGGTAGATAGGGTGAACTAATGTTTATTGAGTATTTACTGGTTTCCAGATACTGTGTTAGGATACTTTGCAAAATATTTCATGTAATCCAATTTAATGAAGAAGATTGTTATTCCTATTTTAGAGAGGAAGCAACAGACAGAGGTTACTTGCTCAGGACTGTAAGGCAACAGAGCCAAGTTTTCAGAAAGTCTTTATGTTACCAAAGCCCACATCCCTTTCTCTACAAAGCTGCCTGTCAGATGATATATTGGAAGGAATTGATGAGTACATTTATATTGTCAGGAAGTTGATAATTACTCCTAAATTGGCTATGGTCTAATGTAATGGATATGCAATAAAATTATGATGTTTGATTGCTATAAGAATTTATCTTCTGGCCTGTTTTGGGGGTTCATGAATATAATTATTTTAGCTGCCTAACTGCTTGTGTGGGTTTGTATGTACTTTTGAGTGGTTCTTGAATATGTGTGCACACATATATACACATACACACCTTTGTATGCTCATGGGTGTGACTTCTTTATGTGTCTGGGTGTCTTTTTTTGGGGGAGCTAGGCAAGATCAATATGAGTCCTATTTTGGCTCCCTGGATGCTGTTACCAGAAGTAACAGCCGTATCCCATATATAGCCTGTCCATGTAGCCCTGAGTTCTGCCAGCCCTGGCTTTGTGCCTTCCTTTCATTTGCCATACCAGGCTCTCTTGGTCACCTTAGTAGTCTTGCTTAGCTTCATGTAGCTATAGGTACCATTGGCTTAGCCCAGAAGAGATTCCTACCATATATACTTCAGAGTTTGGTTTGCCACTTGAGAAAGGGGGCTGTAGGGAGCTTGGAGACCAGCACACATTCAAAACTGAAACCGGAAGTGGGCAAAGCAAACCACAGGAAGATCCTGCCCGCAACTTGGTGACGTATCTATATAACCCATAGACACTTCCTGGCAATACCTTGTGAAACTTGCCTTTTCGTGTATAGTAGTTTCCTAACTTCTTATTCTAGACTAAGCTTCAGTCAGAAGTGATTAATATGATAGCAATGTAGATAACTGTATGATAGTTATTGTGCACATGACTTCTATGCAGCAACTAGACCCTGATTATGTTCTGCAGACTTTACCACTGAGGAGTTGCAATAGTATTTATGCCTTTACTTTGACTTGTCTTGTCACTAGCCATGGGCTTATTTATGTGTAATTGTACTTACATATAGTTCAGGTTTTATACCCACAAAAATCCTTATGATATATTACCATTATATAGGATTGTCTTGTTTATGTGGAATTGTACTTATATATAGTTCAGGTTTTATAGCCACACACACGCACACAAAAACAGTTCTTTGCTTCACTGAGTCTAGGCTAGCCACCCAAACTGTGTTATATTCCTAGAGTCCTGTGCCCACTCAAGTGTTTGCTCATTGGTACTACCTCATTTTTATCATAGTGCCTTGTTCTTAGGCAGAAGCAGATTTCTGGTAGGAGTTATTTAATGTGTTGATTTTTTTTTTTTTTTTTTTTTTTTTTTTTGAGACAGAATCTCGCTCTGTCACCAGGCTGGAGTGCAGTGGTGCAATCTCAGTTCACTACAACCTCTGCCTCCCAGGTTCAACAATTCTCCTACCTCAGCCTTCGGAGTAGCTGGGACTACAGGCGTGCACCACCATGCCCGGTAGTAGAGGCGTGTTAGCCAGGATGGTCTCGATCTCCTGACCTCGTGATCCACCCACCTCAGCCTCCCAAAGTACTGGCATTACAGGCATGAGCCACCACGCCCGGCCAATGTGTTGATTTTTTAAAGATTACCAATTGAGTGGGATTATAGAATCTTGGATTATTTTACAGATACAAGTCATTTGCCAGGAGTGAGGAAAATTGCTTGACAACTTAGTTATCTCACCATGTTAATTTATGCACTGGAAAACTCTACTTACTGGTAGATATTCCAGCAGTCACCATATGCCTATTGGTACAATTTCTCATTCTATGTCTAATTAGTATCACAAATGTGTAACTCTCCAGTGGTGTTTTCAAGATGTCAATTAAGGAGCCACTAAGGAGGGAAATAACAGCTACATAACTTTTATCTTTTCAGTAGTTCTTGACACTCCCCCCTCCTTTTTTTATTTTTGTTTCTTCATACGCCTGCAGCAATATGATGTACTCTGAAGCGGGTAAATTTGAGACTCTTTGGAAAGTCATGTGTGCTAAAGGCAGTTCTTCTCTTCCTTTCTCCATTCAGAACGGTTAAAGATAAATCAATGGGAGTGTTTTTGTCTTTTGTAAGATTTATTTATTATATACAAAATATTTTTTAAGTGTGTGAAAACTGATTGAATGATAAAGGCTAAGGCAGCATGTTTAAAGCGTGGTTTTCTGCTACTTTTCTAGTAATCACTTAACCTCTCTGAGTCTCAGCTTCCTTGTCTACAAATTAGGAATAGTAGTTTTGCTAATCATATAGTGTGGTTGTGAAAAGGTTAAATGACTTGGTATGCTGCCTGGCATTTTGTGCTCAGTTAAGTGTTGGCTCTAACATGAGCGATAGTGATACTCATAAAGTATCTTTTCATAGTTTTCTTAATGGGTAACTTATTTGATAGAAATGTACTGGAGTATTTGTACTTACATGTATATTCAGTTCTTGTAGTGTTCATCAGGTTAAACTGGCAATAAGTAGTAACATCTGAAAACATTAGAAATCAGTGTTTCTCTGTGCTTTTTAAATTTCAAGGGTTGTCTCTCAGATCTCAGAGCTATGGAGAACCTAGGAGATTAACTGGCTAAGGAGTTGCAAGCTGAAATATACACAGACCAGGTATAATGCAGTAAAGTCCAGTGGAGATTCTTATGATTTAGTAAGATACACCTGTCTGCAGTTTCCACTCAAAATCATTTTGCCAGATTTTGACTATTAAAGAGAAACCAGAAATACAAATTTATTTATTGTTAGCTCTCAGTTTATAGATGGTCACAAATTATTTTTTAAATACCATGCAGGCCAAACAAATCTCTGGCTAGCCAACCCCAGATTTGTATCCTTATTTTAGAGATGTGGAGCTTGAGGTATAAAGGTTGGACATGTTACCATGTATTTCCTATAATAGAAATGCATTGATTCTATAACAAAGGACTCATTTTTTAAAAATGACCTCCTCTGTTATACCCAGTTGTTATATTACAGGTTATCTTTGGTCAGGAGCTGATGGCTTGGATGAAGGGAATTGTATATAGATGCTAATTTTTAAGAATTTCTGGCCAGGAAAGGGCACTAATAGTTACTATCCATTGAGTATTTACTCTGTCTTAGGCATTGTGCCAAGTGCTTTACCTTAGTTAATGCTCACAACAATCTTGAACCATTATAGTTACCTATTTTTACATAGGAGGTTGAGAATAAGGACATACAGATAGTTAAATGCAAAGTTCATGTTGAAACGCAGATGTCTGCCTCTGTAATGCATTTGTTTAACTTGCTATAGTATACCAGTACTGTATATGTTTTTATAATTATGCATACCTTTTATCATGTTGCAAAAATTGAAGTTAAACTTTAGAAGAAAATTTCAGACCTTATGATATATTACCATTATGTAGGGTTGTTTTATTTATGTGTAATTAGATGGCACAACAGCATTTTAATTTTACTCTAAACTAGTCAACTCCAGAGACTATATCATATTTTTAAGTGTGCATTAGATTCATTCTTTCTCTTTTTGTTGTTGTTGTTGTGAGTGCAAATGACAAAATGTGCATATTTTTATATCTTTTAATCATCTGAAGTTCTACTCTTCTGTTTAGGTTGATACTTCTATTACTGGTTGAGCATTCCAAATCCCAATGTCCAAAATCCCAAATGCTCCAGAATGCAAAACTGAGCACCAACACGATTCTCAAAGGAAATACTCATTGGAGCATTTCAGATTTTCGGATATGGGATGCACAACTGGTAATTATATATAATGCAAAATTTCAAAATGTAGAAACATTTGAAATCTGAAATACTTCTGGTCCTAAGCATTTCGGATAAGGGATATTCAGTCTGTCTTAGAACATTATATCCTGAGTCATTCAAGTCAGTTCATGCCAAATTCTGTGCATTCTGTCTCTATAGTATCTCTTCTATTTTTTCTTTCCTCCAATCTCCCTTTGTTACCTTAGTGTAAGCTCTTCAAACTGTCAGAGTACTTTTCCTGAAGTACTTTTCCTGAAATATGAACCACACAGAAACTTTTAGTGACCCTTGTTGCCTACTGAATAAAGTTAAACCTTAGCTTGACATTTTAGGTTCTCTGTTTGATAATAGCCTTCCTTTATAATCTTTCTCCCTCTTATTCCCCCTTCATCTCTCTTTATGCTTTAGTCAGTTTGTACTATTCACTGCCTCCTCGATGGTGCTCTTCTTGTTGCCACCCTCCAGAACTTGTTCACGTTATGCCTTCCTTCTGGAATGTTATCCTCCGATCCCCAATTTCTGTATTTTGAAAATATATATCATTCAGAAGAGTTATTGTGAAGATTAAGTAAAATAATATATATGAAGTCAATGAAAAATCTGTGTGTAATACATGTATTAATTTATTCAGTAAGTGGTAGCTATTACTGTGATATGGGTTTCTCTCACCCCAAATAATCCTTAACGTTAGATCATCTTGTCCAGGACCCTGGTCCTTTGCAGTTTTTCTAGGGGGTTAATCCCACTGGGACCCATGTTGGCTCCTACCCTTGTACTTAAGGTAACCTTGAAGTAGACCTGAACCTACTACATCTCTTTCAGGTGGGAATAGTTTCTTAGCACTGCCGTATTCAGAAAGACCTTAAGAGTTGAATGGAAAGACTCTAGGCTTTGGAGTTTGATTTATGCCAGATAACCTTACCAGCTATGTAGCTGAATTTTTTTTTCTTAATTTTTGAAAGGGAATAGTAATGCTTATCTCACAGGATTGTTGTACCGATCAAATGAAACATTTGAGAAAATATTTAACACTGTCTTGAAGTATCTAACTACTTAATAAATCTTTATCATCTTTTCTGTCTTATCCCTGTAGTGTCCTCCTCTAGGACATAAAGAAACATACATGCAAACCTACAGGTATAAATGCATGCACATAATCCTCAAACATCCACATAGGCACATATGTATATACTCACATACATGAACAGAAGTGTATATACCAGAATCTCTACCTTTGATAGTAGCCTGATATTGGAATTTTTGTCCTAGATAAAATTTATATAGTAGGATTTGAATTTACTGTCTGATGACTGTTACATAGAATCATTGATCTTGTGCATAGAGAGTTGGCTGTTTTTCCATTTCTGTTAATCTTATCAGTTTTGATTTGATGGTGTTTATCTTTGTGCTTTAAACTGTTTACTTTTTTTTTTTTTTGAGATGGAGTCTCGCTCTGTCTCCCAGGCTGGAGTGCAGTGGCGCGATCTCAGCTCACTGTAACCTCTGCCTCCCGGGTTCACACCATTCTCCTGCCTCAGCCTCCTGAGTAGCTGCAACTATAGGCGCCCACCGCCACGCCTGGCTAATTTTTTTTGTATTTTTAGTAGAGACAGGATTTCACCATGTTAGTCAGGATAGTCTCGATCTCCTGACCTCGTGATCCGCCTGCCTCGGCCTCCCAAAGTGCTGGGATTACAGACGTGAGCCACAGCACCCGGCCAACTATTTACTTTTTAACAATGTCTAAAAGCTGCTGTTTTCTATAGTTACATGTCTCTCTTCTTTTTTCAGGTATTTATGCAGGAGTTACTTTCTCAATGAAGCCTTCCTTGAGCTACCTCATTTCTTGTGATGCACATACTTATTAGTATTAGGCCATACATTTTTACTTACTTATTTATTGTTGATCTCTTCATGTGTCTTAGCCTAATAAGGACACAGAGTTTTTGTCTGTTTTGCTCACTGTCATATCCTAGCAGCTCAGTAGACACTCAGTAAATATTTGAATGTGTGAACTTCACTGGTTTATTTATTTTCAAAATGTCTCTGTATTAATACTATAAAGATTCTTTAAATGCTTTTGGTAACTGTATAAAGGAGACTTTTAAAAAATCTTTGGAGTCGTTGACATAGATCAACTTACATGCAGTGGAAAAAAGAAGCTTACGTATAATTTTATGGTTTGTGATGTGGTATTGGAACCTCATTTTTGCCCATGCCAAAGTTATATACACACATTGATACTTGTTCAGCAGCTGTTTCATTATATATTATATGCTAAGGATGGTGCTAAGAATTGGTCCCTTTCCTCAAGAAGTTTGTAGTTCAGTGAAGAGAAAACCAAACTGCCTTTGCTTGGTTGTGTCTCATCTTTACCACCCAAAATGTTAGAGAGCCCTGAGGCTCAGTCTTCAAATTTCTTTTCTATATTTGCTCCAATTGTGATTTTGTATTGTCTCTTGGTTTTGTAAATTTTATGTACTTACTGATGATTCTCAAATTTTAGAGATAAAATTTGTCCTTGGACAGATTGCCTACACTTGGTTGTATAAGGCATTTCAGATTTAATATTCAATACAGTCTCTTGAATTCGGTCCCCAATAAGAGGCTCTGTCTCTAGAAATAGCATCTCTATTCATCCAGCTGCTCAGACTAAAACTCTTAGAAGTCATTCTTGACTCCTCTATTTCTCACACCTTACGGTAAATCCTGTTGGCTCCATCTTCAAAATACATGCCCAAATGACCCATCCTCTCTAGACCCGTGTCTGCTCTGCCCCTCCCCTGACCTGCAAGTTTTCGCTAATCGAGATTACTGCAGTAGCCTCCTATCTAGTCACCTGTTTCTATCTTTCCCCTCTGCATTGGTTCTAAAACAAAAAATGTTGCCATTTTTATGCTCAAAATCCTTCAAAACCTTACCGTCTCACACACAAAAAAAGCCTAAGACTTTCCAGTGCCTGTAAGACCTTATTTAACCTGCCTCCTCCCATACCCTTATTCCGTCTCTTACTATCTCCTCCCTCTCCCCACTTTGCTTATTGCTTTATAGCCATACTGCCCTCCTTGCTACTGCTCCGGTGTACCAAACTATCCTGTCTCTGGGACTTTGCACATTTTATTCTGCGTGTCCATCTCCTTCCCCTAGCTTCCCCAGGTATATGGCTTATACCCTCAATGACTTCCTTCAGGTATCTGCTTAAATATTTTAATTGAAAGGCCTTCCCTGCTTCACTATATAAAATAACATTGACCTTCTCCCTGTCTCTACCCTCTGGGCCTGCCATTCCCTAACTCTCTTAACCTGCTTTGTTTTCTGGAATAGCAATAACTATTTATTTCTTCCATGGCAATAAATACTATGTGCTTATTTAAGAGTTTGTGGTATTTGTCGTTCCTGTATATATTGTACAACAGTTTTGTATGGGCAGAGACCTGTTTTTATTCACTGTTATATCCCCAGCACTTAAAACAGTGCCTCATGTGTTTAGGCACTTAGTAAATATTTGTTGAATGAAATGCAACAAGTACAAAACAGTGTGATCACTGTAGTAAAAATACAAGATAGAGTAGAAACACATGGGAAAGAGTGACATGACTACCTAGGAATTGAGGAAGACTTTACAAAGATGCCCTTAAGCAGAGCTCTTTGGAGAGAAAAACAGGTAGGGCATTTCATACAAAGAAAATAGCATTGCAGATACACAGAGTCATGAGAGAACAGTGTGTTCAAGGAACTAAAAGTATAGTACTGCTACAGCATAATTTGTGGGGGTAAAGATGAACTAGATGAGGCTGAACATGTAGTAGATAGCACCTGATCATGGAGGGATGGAGGGTTTTTGTGCCAGACTAAGGAATGTTAGATTTTATCCTGCCGAGCGGGCAGTGGGAGATAGTGTGAGCCATTGAAGACTTCTGAGCAAGGGATGTTTTATTTATTTATGTGTGTGTGTGTGTGTGTGTGTGTGTGTGTGTGTGTGTGTACGTATTAAAAAGGTAACTCTAGCAACAATGGGAAGGTTGAGTATCAAAGCTAAACACAGCATTTTAAGATATGTATGATGTTGTAGGAAAATATGTATGATGTAGAAAAACAGTTACTATCACTTGCGGGCAAGAGGATATTTCATTTTATGTTTAGACAAAATCATTGATGTATAGTGGGAAGATGTTCTTGGCATACTTGCAGAACATTTGTGAAAGAGAAGAAATGCCCAGTGGAGGATTATTCTGTTTGTCTTTGAAAATCCACCCTTTGGGAAAGAAGACTTTAAAAAATTAGTTAACAGTTATGTTGTAAGTCATAATGTACACTCGAAAAGTGCCTAAGGAGTACCAGTTATGAATTCAACAAGAAAAGATGTTACAGAATAAAATAAATTGTACTTGAATGTCAACCTCCTTTCTTCATAGAGGAACAGTTGGTTGTCATTGATATATCTTCTGATCTTGATTTATTGTTGAAGGAAATAGTGACAGTTGTACATACAATCAAATCTATACTGTTTGCTGTAGGAACAGTGTATCTGCCTGTGAGGGACAAATGTCTGCTTTTGCATATTGCAGTACTCCACATGCACAGAATTTTTGAAATGAGGTATGAACTATAAAAACATTTCTTCCTTTTATTCAAATGCAAGTAAAAACCATTTTTATTATTTCAGCTGGCTTTCTTGTGTCATATCTTAGCAATACATTGAATTTCTTGAATACTTTATTCTTGCTAATTTAGGGTCAAACTATGATTTATGAATTTAAGGATAAAATAGAGACACCCAGAATGGTGCACATGATTTGAATGTTAAGAATTTGAATTTGGCACTCCCAGCCGGGCATGGTAGCTCATGCCTATAATCCCAGCACTTTGGGAGGCCAAGGCAGGCAGATCTCTTGAACCCAGGACTTCAAGAGCAGCCTGGGCAACATGGCAAAACCCTGTCTTTCCATAAAATACAAAGCAAATCAGTCGGTCTTAGTGGTGTGCGTCTGTAGTCCCAGCTACTCGGGAGGCTGAGGTGACAGAATCACATGAGTCCAGGAAGGCGAGGCTGCAGTGAGCCATGATTGTGCCACTGCGCTCCAGCCTGGGCAACAGAGCAAGACCCTGTCTCAAAAAGAAAAAAAAAAGAAAAGAATTTGGCACTCCAAATTCATGAAAATGTGATATTGCATTATTGAATATAGTTTTAAAATTTTATCCAAATGCTACAGAAGATGAAGAAATATTTTGTGACGGTAGATACAACTATATATAGAGTTAAGATCCATTTCCCAAGTTAAAGGATTCCCTTTTTAAGTGTGCTGCTATTCAACTCACTATCTGATAGAACAATGAAAATAATTTTCAGTGAAAAATTGCTTTGTAATTTCTGGGTCCATGTTTGATCCAGATAGCTACGTGTAGCTGGTGGATTTACCCAACCATGATGACCAGTAACTCAAGTTGGGATTTTCTAATTTGTTGGAAACAAAGGTTAGAAAAGAATTGAGATTAGGTTAGAGCATCAACTCTAGTTAGTTTAAACAGAAAGAGATTTAATAAAAAATTTTAAGTGGCTTGTAAAATTGTTGGCAAGACTGAAGAAACAGACTCCAGATCTAGAAAAAAACCACGTTGCATCTGGACCACCAAGAGAGTTATTGCTTCTTTTAGGATCAGAAAGGCTTTTGCAGAATTGTGAAACTGTAACTTTTAGATGCCTGTCTTAGAACCTTGCGACCTCTGCCATGATCAGAAGTCTACTACTATTAGGAAATAGCCATTAGCAAGCTGCCACCTTCGTCAGTAAGCCGTTGTTGTTTCTGGCCCTAGAGCCAAGTCCTGCCTACCACAACCTGTATTGCAGAATGGATGTCTTGTGCCTTTTTAAATATTCATGAAACCCGTAATTGAATACTAGGACTTCTACAAATACTGCTGCAGAACATGAACTTCTCCATGACATTGTTTGCTAGTAGAAGCAACCCAAACTCATCCTCCCTTTTCTTCTGTCCTTAAAATTTCTAGTGAGTGCATCTGATTGGTGGAACTTAAATCACATTTATAACTCTAGCCACAGGAGAGGCTGGGAAATGTATTTTTTAACTTTCTGTTCTCTGCAGTACAGGAAGACATACACTGAAGGAGGTTGAAATGGATATTGATCAGTAATCTACCATATTTACTGCAGGTTTAGAACCTGATTCTCTTTAAAGTTGGCTGTTATTAAACAGGCTATAGATAAGTTGAGAAAGTTTGTAAATAATACCATCAAACAGTGTTGAGAAACTCGTTTGTTTCTTTGTGTATTTTTATTGTTTTATAATGACAACATTTAAAAAACAACTAGAATTTTTCCTTCACCTCTATGATGAATTAAGTGGTCTGTGGATACCAAAAGTTTCCTCATATTTAAGATGTGGTTAGTGGATAAAAAGCCCAAAAGAGGGAGTATAAGAAAAACCCTCATAAGAGGTTACCTGAGCTGAGGAAAGGTTAGTGTTGTCAAATAATGAAGAGTGGTCAAATAAGGTGGGACTGAAAAGCAGTGATATGATTTGGGCATTTAATATTAGTGGTTTTTTTTTTGTTTGTTTACTATTGAGACAGGGTCTTGCTCGTTTGTCCCAGGCTGGAGTGCAGTGGCACAGTCTCGGCTCACTGCCACTCCCATCCCCTGGGCTCAAGCCATCCTCACACCTCAGCCTCTCAAGTAGCTGGGACCACAGGCATGCACCACCACGCCTGGCTAATTTTTTGTATTTTTAGTAGAGATGGGGTCTCACCATGTTGCCAAGGCTGGTTTTGAAATCCTGTGCTCAAGCGGTTTGCCCACCTTGGCCTCCCAAAGTGTTGGGATTACAGGCATGACCACTGTGCCCAGCCTGTTAGTGTTACTCAAGGTTCTAAACAAGAAGTGGAGAAGTAGGATAAGAAGGCAAGTTGCAGGTTTAGGCTGTGAGTTGAAGGGAACACTTGAAAGCAGAGATTATAGAACAAGTTTTCAAGAAATTTGGCAATAGATTTTTTTTTGGTTCAAGGCACATGCTCATTTATGTACCACAATTGGCCGGAGTTCATGAGACCCTGAACAAATACCACACACAATCTTCCAAAGTTCTTCACTTTTGTCTTTTTGTGTAGCTTGATGTAAAGTGTGGCTCTTAACATATTCTCTTTATGCTTAGAGATATAATAGGTACAACATTACTCTTATTATATCTGTAACCATGACTTCTTTTTTGATTATGTTGTTTATAAAATGCCTATTAATCACTACTATAGTTTGGAGTTACGGTAGCCAACTTAACATATTTGTACAATTGATTGTTGAGCCGGGCATTGATTAGATGAATTAACTTTCAACAAAGTTTATTTGAACTTCAGTCAGTGGTAGATATTTAAGAAGTACAGATTATGATAACTGCTTTTATAGGAAGTGATGCTTGGTACATTTTTTCATATTACACAGAGCCTACGTTTTTATTTATTCTAGATAAATATCTGATAATGTCAGGTTCATTGGATTCTTCAGACAAAGTAACCTCATTGTCTCTCTCTTAAAAGGGAGAGGGAAGTAGAATATGTGTAGATTTAGATTTATTTAATATTGTTTTCTCAAAAGTGACCTTATGTGAATGAAACAGAAATATGTTCAGGGACAGTTATTTAGTGTTTTAAATTCTCCCAATTATATATGGAGCATATTTATTATGGAGCATATTTATTCAGTAGAGAATTATTATGATCTAATTCCAGATTTTTTATATTTTAGGTTCTATATCGTGAGCTAGTTGGACTTTTGTTTTTTTAAAAAAAGTCTAAATTATGCAGAAGGGAGATGTCAAAGAAAAAGGAGAGGTTGAAGGACAAGAACGTTGTGAGTAATGAAAATAGAATTTCTAGATAGTGTCCTGGAGGGAGTAAGAGGGAATGGGGTAAAGAGAACACAGTATGAGAAGAGGATGAGAAGAGGAATAACTAGTCTTTGGAGGAAGAGGAAAACAGATGAATACAGGTTGAGACATAGATTATTTTTCTTAGGGACCTGGCTTATTTGTAAGGACTAACCCATTTTAGGCAATTAATTAAATTAATCATTTAAAAGGTTAGATTCCTCGATTCTGACTTGAGATGGACATAAATTTGTTTATTCTGTTCAGTGGTAACTTTATTTTTTAAAAAAATCTTTCAGTGACAGATTTAATAAGTATCTTACTGGTACTATTTCATTGGTTTTCTTATTTTAATTTTATAAATAATTTGTTTACTGAGTTTTTTTATAGGTGTGGCTTAGGTTTCTAATAGACTTCTCAAAAATATATTGGTTTGAATGGCCTTTAAAGTTGATAAGCAGAAAGATGCTTGAGTTTATCTAGTCCAAACCTTCATCAGGAAAGCTGTGATTGAGTGATGTGTCTGAAGTCGTACAGCCACTTAGTAGCAGAGTAAGACAGGAATATTGGTTTTATGGTTCTTGGGGTAATGCTGTTTCCCTTATGCTAACTGATGCATAAGGGAACTGGTGTACTGATTTCAGCGCCCATACTTGTGTATGTCCTTTGAGCTAGAGTATCAAAGAACTTCAAAACTTCAAAACTAGACTTTTTGGGTTATTTAATATTCCTTCAACAAATATTTCTCAGCTGTCTACTGTATGACAGTCACTGTTTAAGATCTTGAAGATCAACAAGTTCTTAGGCCTCAAGAATGAGGGAACCAAACGATAAACACTGAAGTAAAAATGAACAGAAATTTAGATATATATCAGTGCTATCAAAGAAACAAAATGGAGAAATAGAATGTGGTAGCAGAACTATGTGCTTTGGATAGAATAGTCAAGGAAGATTTCTCTGAGTTAGTAATATTTGAGCTGAGACTGAATGATAAGGCACTAGCCATTGAAGATCTCTAGGAGTGTGGTATTCCAGACAAAAGCCCTAAACTTGAACATGATGTGGCATAGTTGATGAATGAAAAAAAAAGTAAACACTGACCGGGGTTGGGGGAAGGGAAGGAGAAGAGATCAGAGAGACCATTGAGTAGGGCTTTGTAGACTGGGGTATAGAATGCTAATTTTATTCTAAGTGAAATGGTGTGGTATTGGAGGAGGGGAATGAATGAGTAACCTAAAGAATATGTTTCAAGTATCACACTGCTTGATGGAGAATGGACTGTAGGAGGGCCAAAAGTGGAAGCAGGGGCACTAGTTAGGCAACTCTCATGTTTGCCCAAATAAAAGATTATGGTGGCTTGGGCTTGGTGATTCTAGTCAAGGCAAAGAGAACTGGTTGGATTTGGGATTTATTTTGGAGGTCTGCTGGATTTGCTAAGGGACTGGGTATGGGAGTTTGGGGAAGTAGTAGGAGGATGGTGAGCGTAAGAGAGGAAAATGGTAAACTGGGGAAAGGGCATGTTTTAGAGAAGGAAATCTGATGGTTTTTCTGGGACTTGTTAAATTTGAAATGCCTACTGGATATCCAAGGAGACACTTGAATGGTCACATCTAGTGTTTGTTGAGGAGAGGTTAGACCTGGCGTTGCAGATCTGGGAGGCGTCAGCATTACCACCATATACTACAGAGCTGGCAAAGAGAAGGAAGAGAAGGTGGTCTGGAATTGAGGCATTGCATGTTTAGAGGTAGGTAGGGGGAGAAGTCAGCAGAGAGCCAGTGATGTAGGAGAAAAGTCAGAAATACTGTGTTGTGGAAGCCAAGAGAAGAGAGCATTTTAAGGAGGGATATTAATGTTCATTTGTGTTAAATCATGCTGCGTGGCCGGATATGATGAAAACAGGGAAGTGACCATTGATTTGGCAATGTGGAAGGCATTAGTGTCCTCAGCTAGATTAGTTTTAGTGTCATGGTGGGTTCAGAAGTTGATTGGAGAGGGTTGAAGAATAAATGGAAGGTAAGAATGAAGAGACAATGACTAGAGATGATGCTTTTAAGAAGTTTTTTTTCTTTTCTTTTTGTGTGCTTTTTTTTAAGTTGAGAAATTCCCATCATTGTTTATATGCTGATGGGAATGATCCACTAGAGAGGAAAATTAATGGTGATTCAGGAAAGAAAGATTAATTGTGGAGTAAAGTCCTTGAGGTAGCACTGGTGGGATGGGATAGAGAGCACAAGTAGAGGGATTGCCCTTTCATAGGAGTGGGGATGCAATTACATAATATAAAAAGGAATCTCAAGTCACTTTATACACAGCCCCTCCCTTCACTCTTACCGGTCTCCTTTAGACCAACTTGATCTTTCTCTAATCACTAGTGGTTTTTTTTTCTGTGCCACATTAATATGTTGTTTCAGACTGAAGTCATCCTATATAAGGCTTAGTATGAAGCAGTTCATGATATTTAATAACAATTTCAAATTTTGTGCCAACAGGTGAAGCAAAAAATTTATTGCCATATCTTGGACCCCACAAAATGAGAGATTGTTTCTGTACCATTAATTTGGACCAGGAAGAAGTTTATCGTACCCAAGTTGTGGAAAAATCTTTAAGGTTGGTAGAAAAATTGGTAAATTATGATTTTTATTATATAGATTGGTCAATATTATGCCTTTTCCAGATTATAATAATCAGGAAGACAAGATAGAAACAGTGCTTGCTTTCATGTGGCTTTTCATCATCTCAAAATGTTGTCTTCCTCTTAATTGTTCCTAATTTTGTCTTTGTTTTCTGAAGAAAAGTTTTTTTCATGTGACAGGCTAGATATTGCCTATTCGTTTGAACTTTCCTCAAAGTACATGTTTATTTTATTTATCTAAAGAATAAGTTACTTAAAATTCATACAGGTTGCTTAATTTATTAGTGCATTATCGGGGAATGAATTCTCAGATAGATGTCTAATCTTTGAAAGTGTAATTGCCCTTTGAGAGTATCATATTAAATTCTAATTCATAAAATTGGAATATACCATGTCTGCACTATAGTAATGTGAACATAATTCTGGTGCAGAGCTGTGCTGAGAATCTTGTTCAGAGACAAAAGTCAAAATAAGGAGGCGGGTGCGGTGGCTCACACCTGTAATCCTAGCACTTTGGGAGATAGAGGCGAGCAGATCACTTGAGGTCAGGAGTTCGAAACCAGCCTGCGCAACATGGTGAAATCCTGTCTCTATGAAAAATACAAAAATTAGTTGGGTGTGGTGCTGGATGCCTGTAATCCCAGCTACTTGGGAGGCTGAGGCAGTAGAATCGCTTGAACCCAGGGGGCGGAGGTTGCGGTGAGCCAAGATTATGCCATTGGACTCTAGCCTGGGCAACAAGAGTGAAACTCCGTCTCAGGAAAAAAAAAAACAAAAGAAAAAAACAAGGTGTGGGGTATTATTGGAATGAGCACGTGGTGGATGAAATATTGAATGCCATGCCTTATCTGAATCATATTTTGGTCAGTTGTATTTTAGGGATCTGTTTTTGATGCCTTTTTAAAAACATCTTTCTTTTACATTTGCCTTTGAAGATTCCTTTTATGTCTTTATTTTCATTTTTTATAATTTTAAATGTCGAGTTCTTCTTAGAAAAGGTATTGTATAAAACTGAAAATACTTCAGTAGCCCAAAAACATTTCAAGTAGTAAACTTGAAATCTTTAGTCTTAATTCTCTTATTATTATTTGGCTTTAGAATGTACTTTAAACATAATATTTGAATGTGGATGTAATATATAAAGGAAATTCTGCATTTATAATTGTTTATAAAATAATGCAAAGAGATAAATACCTACACTTGTCTTTCATATCATGTGTTTGACTAATAGTTCTTTTTGCATTGATTTCTATGTTGAAATTAATTAGAAGGCTGTAGTTACTTTGTGAGACCACCTTTTAAAAGTTTATTTTGGTTACATTTGAAGGGAAAAATACAGTGACAAAAGTTCACCAGGCATTTTAACAACTAAAAGACTGAACCAACTGTTTTCTAGACAAGATCAGATATGACTTCTGTAGGAGTGTTTTACTTTATGTTTCAGCTTCTCATTTAGTTATGACATCATAAAGAGACTGCATTTCATAGTGATATTTCTAGAGAATCTTTGTGTTCTTTAAACTTTCTCAGGAAAGAGGTGCACTTGACAAAAGAAACTATCATTTCAGAGATTCACATCTTCATAGAAGAATCATAGAGGAATAAATATATCAAAATGACCTTCTTAAAATGAACTTATAAAAATAAGCTTTGCAACATGAGAATGGGCAAAGTTTCCTTACTTTGAATGCAAGAAGCACTACTAATTATAAAAGATGAAAATTGGTAAATTAGATTTTATCAAACTTAGAGGCTCCTTTTCTTTAAGACACTGTCAAGAAAATTAAATGGCAAGCCACACCTGGGAGAAAGTAGTCTGACAAAAGACTTGTATCCAGAATTTATTTAAAAACAAAAATCCTAATAACTCGAAAGAAGACAGATGGCCATTTAAAATATGGGGAGAATACTTTAACAGATATTTCAGAAAAGATATGGCCAAGAGCACATGAAAACGTATTGAACATTGTTAGTCATCAGGAAATCAATTTAAAACCAATTTTGTCACTATAGATTCTACAACAGAATCTGCAGTGATAGAAATCATATCGCTGGTTGCCTGTAAGAATATGGTGGGAGTGATTACAGAGTCACAAGGGAACTTTCTGGGGAGATAAAAATGTTTTATATCTTGCTTATAAAGATAGGGATTACATAGGTGTATACATTTATCATGTTATATTCACTAGAATAGCTGAAGTTAAGGACTGTCAGTACCAAGATATGGAACAACTGGAGCATTGCTGTTAGGAGTGTAAAACAGTACAACCACTTTGAAAGCAGTTTGACGGTTTCTTGTAAATTACACATTCACCTACTTTTTAACTCAGCAGTTGCACTCTCAGTAATCAAAAGCATGTGTCTAGAAAAAGCTTTCTATAAGAATGTTCATAGCAGCTCTACTTTTGATAGGTCAAACTGGAAACAATTCAAATAACATCACTAGGAGAATGGATTTGGAATGCAATGGAATACTATGCAGCAGTTAAAACAGTTGAACTACTATATACACAACAACATTGAAAAATTCTCACAGACGTTAAGCTGAATGAACAAAGCTCAACATGAATACATACTATATGATTCTATTTATGTGAGATTTTAGGATAGATCTATAGTGATAGAAAACACATCACAGGTTGGGGCAGGTATGGTGGGGTAACTGAAGGAGGGGCATAAGAGAACTCTCTGGGGAGATAGCAGTGTCCTGTATTTTGATTGGGGTGGAAGCTACACAGTTGTATAAATTTATCAGAAGTCATCAACCTCTATACTTTAAATTGGATTTTTATTGTGTGTAACTTATACCTCAATAAAATTGATTTAAAAATAGCTTGTTTTAATTTTTTAAAAATATTTTTAAAGTTGATTTTAAAATAGCTTATTTTAATTTAAAAAAATATTTTGAAGTAACCTTTCATGTAACATTAGCTGTTTAAGGTTTTATGTATTGTAAATAATACAGCTTTACACATTTCTAAGACAAGGATGGTATGAATGACACTATCCTCAGCTCTCAAATGGTCCACCTTAGGTGAGCATGACTCTAGGCAGTTACTGTATCGTCTATCCACAGGACTGCTGAAAAGCTATTTGTTCAGAACTCATACTGGCAATTTAGATCCCCTCAGTGTTCAGCTTGGTTTATATAGAACTTAGTTGAAATTTAGCATTGATAATTATTTTGGGGCTTTTCAAGTTCTTTTCAATGGCATTTTAGTCTTATCATTTCATTAACTTATTGAAAGTGGTATTATTTGGCTAGGAGCAGTGGCCCGTGCCTGTAATCCCAGTACTTTTGGAGGCTGAGTACTTTGGCATCATGAGGTCAAGAGCTCGAGATCATCCTGGCCAACATGGTGAAACTCCGTCTCTACTAAAAATACAAAAATTAGCTGGGCGTGGTGGCGTGCGCCCAGTTACTCAGGAGGCTGAGGCAGGAGAATCACTTGAACCTTGGGGCTGGAGGTTGCAGTGAGCTGAAATCACACCACTGGACTCCAGCCAGGTGACAGAGCAAGACTCTGTCTCAAAAAAAAAAAAAAAAAGTGATATTATTTGAGTATTTATACTATTATTATTGAAGGTGATATTAATTATTATTTAATTGTTTTATATTATTTGAAGTAATGAGCTTTCCTTTTCTTTCTAGCCCATTTTTCAGTGAAGAATTTTACTTTGAGATTCCAAGAACTTTCCAGTATTTGTCTTTCTATGTTTATGATAAGAATGTTTTACAAAGAGATCTTCGTATAGGTATGTACTACTCATAATTGTCTTTAATCACAATGTTAATGTTTATATTCATTTGTTCTCTTAGTATAGTGTTGAAAACTGCAGAATAATATATGCTGAACATCTGTAATCTTTTTCTCTAGACTACATGTTCATTTGTGAAATTTCATTTTTAATTTGTATGTTCAGCTTATATGACACTTTCTCAGGGAGGCCTTTGCAGCTCCCCTAGTCACTATATCATATGTTTTTATAATACCTGATTGTTCCGTTTCCATGGTACTCATTATGCTTATTCATTAGTTGGCTGTTTCATATCTAGGTTCTCTAGTTAAATGTGATATTTAAAAGGGCAGGGATTCTTTTTTTTTTTGAGACAGAATCTTGCTCTCTCTCCCAGGCTGGACTGCAGTGGTGCGATCTCGGCTCACTGCAACCTCTACTTCCCGGGTTCATGTGATTCTCCTGTCTCAGCCTCCTGAGTAGCTGGGATTATAGGCATGTGCCACCACGCCTAGCTAATTTTTGTATTTTTAGTAGAAATGGGGTTTCACCATGTTGGCCAGGCTGGTCTTAAACTCCTGGCCTCAGGTGATCCACCTGCCTCAGCATCCCAGAGTGTCAGGATTATAGGCATGAGCCACCGCGCCCGGCTGGGCAGGGACTCTTTCTTACAGAGCACCTTACATTTAGTAATGTTGGATAAGTATTTGTTTAGTAGTTCAAATAATGTTTTTATAGAAAGATTGCAGTTTTGATCCTTCAAAGAACATCTGTTTTTGGGGTTTTTCTAATAGAAGTAATAATTCACTTTAATCTATTTATACATTTTCTTCCTGTCTGTATTAGTGACTATATTAGTCCATTCTCACACTGCCATAAAGACATACCTGAGACTGGGTAATTTATAAAGAATATAGGTTTAATTGGCTCACAGTTTTTCAGGCTGTAATGGCTTCTGCTTCTGGAAGGCTTCAGGAAACTTACAGGAGTGGAAGGCAAAGGGGAAGCAAGCACATCTTCACCTGGCTGGCAGGAGAGAGGAGAGTTGGGAAGCACTACGCACTTTTACAATAACCAGATCTCATGAGAACTTACTGTCATGAGAACAGCAAGGGGATGTCTACCCCATGATTCAATCAGTTTACGCCAGGCCCCTCCTCCAACAGTGGAGTTACAGTTTGACATGACATTTGAGTGGGGACACAGAGTCAAACCATATCAGTGACCGATAAATATATTTCTTTTTTTTTTTTTTTGAGACGTAGTCTCGCTCTGTCACCCAGGCTGGAGTGCAGTGGCACGATCTCAGCTCGCTGCAAGCTCCGCCTCCTGAGTTCACGCCATTCTCCTGCCTCAGCCTCCCAAGTAGCTGGGACTACAGGAACCCGCCACCACGCCTGGCTAGTTTTTTTGTGTTTTTAATAGAGACCGGGTTTCACCATGTTAGCCAGGATGGTCTCAATCTCCTGACCTTGTGATCCGCCTGCCTTGGCCTCCCAAAGTGCTGGGATTACAGGCACGAGCCACTACACCTGGCCAATAAATACAATTCTTAAATAATTGTCAGACTGGAGTGTGATCTGTGGGCACGAGCTAGAACAAAGCTAACTAGCCACATATGTGTCACATTCCTGATCTTTGCACCACTGTCTTTGTATTTTAATCATAGGCAGAGGTCTAAGTTACATTTATTATTCTCTTTCTTTTTAGTGTCCTAAATTTCATCTCCATTTTCTTTTTTATTTGAAACATGGTAAAGTCTCCTACAGCTTAAAAAATTAAGAATTATTTGGCCAGGTGCTGTGGCTCATGCCTGTAATCGCAACACTTTGGGAGGCCGAGGTGGGCAGATCACGAGGTCAGGAGTTTGAGACCAGCCTGGCCAATGTGGTGAAACCCCATCTCTACTAAAAATACAAAAATTAGCCTGGCGTGGCGACACGCACCTGTAGTCCCAGCTAGTTGGGAGGCTGAGGCAGAAGAATCACTTGAACCCGGGAGGCAGAGGTTGCAGTGTAGTCCCAGCTACTCGGGAGGCTGAGGCAGAAGAATCACTTGAACCCGGGAGGCAGAGGTTGCAGTGAGCTGAGGTTAAATACAGTGTGGTTAGGGAAGTCTGGAAAGCAAATAACACAGTGCCATTGTGATTGTATTAGGGTCATTGCTATAGGGGACCACACAATGGTGTAGATACCAGGAGTTATGGAGGCCATTAATATACCAGTCTACCACAAAGACCAAAATGTATCTATCGAAACCTCCTACTCTAAGTCTTTGAAGTGCTGCCGTTGTCTCTAAATGCTGCTGTTGACTATCTGCCAGAATTTGTTCAGTCCTCTGGTCCTGTTTCATTTTTATATAGGCAGTAACATTTGTCACTGTTTTTGTTTGTTTGTTTGTTTGTTTGAGATGGAGTCTTGCTCTGTCGCCCAGGCTGGAGTGCAGTGGCGTGGCATGATCTCATCTTACTGTAACCTCCGCCTTCTGGGTTCAAGCAATTCTCTTGCCTCAGCCTCCCTAGTAGCTGGGACTACAGGTGCACACCGCCACACTCAGCTAATTTTTTGTATTTTAGTAGAGATGGGGTTTCACTGTGTTGCCCAGGCTGGTCTTGAACTCCTGAGCTCAGGCAGTCAGCCCACCTCAGCCTCCCAAAGTGCTGGGATTACAGGCGTGAGCCACCGTGCCTGGCCTGTCACTGTTTTTATCTCCTCTTTTAGCCATTTCCACTAGTGCCCAAGTAGGAACAGGACTATCAGGATTTTGCCAATTGGTGAATTGTATCAGGCTGAAATTTCTAAGAATATATTGTATCTAAAAATGGGTCCCAAGGGTAACACAGTATTTACTGATAGCAAGAAAATGCTACTGAAAAATGATATTAGAAAGCTAAAAATGCTTTTTTTACTTAATGATCAACAAAGGTGGTTTCTGTGCCCACAGTTCCTTCATTTCCTTTCGTGTTTCCTTTCTTTGTCTGATTTTAAGGAACTAATACAGCATCTGGTGTATACTATATGTTTGGTTTTAAGCGCTTTCTGTCCATGAGTTTGTCAGGACAGTGAGGAAATGAAGTACTAACTTTAAAATGATTTGTTGGGATGTTTGTTTCTTGTTTTTTTTTTTTTGTTAAGAGACGGGAGTCTCACTGTGTTGCCCAGGCTAGACTTGAACTCCTGGGCTCAAGCAATCCTCCTGTCTCAGCCTCCCAGGTACTTGGAACTACAGGTATGCACCACTGCATCCAGCCGTGTTTGATTTTTTTTTGAAGTTGGTAATTTCATAGCTGGTGAAATAATGGATTAACTTTGTTTAAAATAGTAATCAACAGCTGGCCACAGTGACTCATGTCTATAATCCCAGCACTTTGGGAGGCCAAGGCCGTTGGACTGCTTAAGCTCAAAAGTTCAAGACCAGCTTGGGCAACATGGTAAAAACCTATCTCTACAAAAACCATAAATATTAGCCATCTGGGACCAACTATAAAAATTACTTCCAGCTACTTGGGAGGCTGAAGTGGGAGGATCACCTGAGCCCAGAAGGTTGAGGCTGCAGTGAGCTGTAATTATGCCACTACACTCCATCCTGGGCAGCAAAGCAAGACCCTGTCTCAAAAAAAAAACAATAAATTAAAAAAATAAATAAAAGAAAATAGTAAACATTAAACATACATCTTTGGGACTATTAGAGGCACAAAAAAGATTTTTAAGATCGTTAAAAGTCGGCCGGGCGTGGTGGCTCACGCCTGTAATCCCAGCACTTTGGGAGGCCGAGGCGGGCGGATCACAAGGTCAGGAGATCGAGACCACGGTGAAACCCCGTCTCTACTAAAAATACAAAAAATTAGCCGGGCGCGGTTGTGGGCCCCTGTAGTCCCAGCTACTCGGGAGGCTGAGGCAGGAGAATGGCGTGAACCCGGGAGGCGGAGCTTGCAGTGAGCCGAGATCGCGCCACTGCACTCCAGCCTGGGCGACAGAGCGAGACTCCGTCTCAAAAAAAAAAAAAAAAAAAGATCGTTAAAAGTCATTCTAATGCAGAGGAGCCACATCAGATGTAGAGTTTGAGTAATTCACCCAAGATTGCACAGCTGATAAGCAACAGAATTGACACTAGGTTATGGAATTAGTGTTTGTGTTGGAAGGAACACAAACAGGCATACTTTGGTTTCAAAATCTGACTTCAGCACCTGTTAACGGCAAGTTTAAAAATATTGTTCAGCTTTCCTCATCTGTAAGATGGTGATTGTACCCTCTACCTCCAAGATTGTTAGTAAAATTAAACAAGAAAATATGTAAGAATATCTCCTACCTGGTAGAGATTCAGTAAATGCTGGCTTTTCTTTCAGTTCAGTGCTCTTTCCTTTGTATCGGGCTGTCTACCTTTTACTGTTAATGCCTGCCAGTTTAATGATAAAACAACAAATCAGAATCATTAGGCATTTTTTAAAATTCTATTTGTGTTTCAGAAACTTGTTCCTTCCTTCCCCATCCCTTTCTTTTCCCTCTCTCGTACTTCCTTCTCATTTATCCTCCCACCTTTTTTCCTCCTTCATTCTTTGTCTCTCTTTCCCTCTCCCCCTTCCCTGTTTTATTCCCTTGGGCTGATGATATATATTTCTTTTTATATGTTATATTGCCTAATAAAGTGCTGGACATGTTGTAGGTATCCTGCTACCTAATGACTTCCAATATTTTTCTTATTTTCCTGTGCCATTCTTATATGTCATTTTCTCTGACTTTGCGGGATCACGTACTCTTTCTTCCCTGCTTCTTCAGGCCAACTAGCCTCATGCAACTAGATCTTTACATATTGGAAACTGACATCTTAAAAAGGAGGTTAAGAATAAGAGCTGGCAATAAAATTACAGAGTATTCTCAACTCATAAATGGCTTATTTATGCAGCTAGTCAGAGAAGGATTTCCCTCTCGTAGGACAAGAAACATTCAACTCTTCAGTGACAGTGAATGTCGTGATACTCAAGATGCGGAATAGGAGGAGGAGGCAGCTTGCTTTAGAATATATTACCTGTGTGACTAAGAGAGGATTCTCTTTTGGGAAGGCATCTGTGACAGACGAGAAGTATTTACAGTGATCTGAGAGTAGTGAGTCAAAAATAGGACAGATAAATTTCTACTCTAGTTTTTAGCAGCATTGTTAGTTAAATAAAGTGTGGTTAGGGAAGCCTGGAAATCAAATAACACAGTGCCATTGTGATTGTTGAATGAGGGAATGAATTTGTCAAACCAGTAAACTCCTAAATAAACTTTGTAAAAAACCCTCTTTTTGAGTTTGGGACTTGTTTTAGTGATGTTTGCATGTATTATATGTATGTACATAGGTACATCTATATACATATTCATAAGTTGTGTGCAAAACTAAAAGTTACGGAAATTGTAAAGTAGAAATTTCACCAGAAGTCTACTGATTTGTTTCTGGATGGTAAGTAAACTCTCTTAGAATTATGTGCCAGATATTATCTGTGCCTTTTTCTGGGGAGAGGACATAAAAGATACATAGTTGCAAAAATTCTTACAGGGAGGGGAATGGTTCTCAAAAGGTAAGAGCTTCAGCTATAGGATGTATAGATGTATTTCTGTATGTACATATGTATTTTTCAGTATCAAACTGTTATGCATTGCCTTAACATTTTATTTACATCTGGTGTGGAATCAGTGGTAATTAGGACTACTTGATAAAATTGTGGTAATCATTTGTGATGTGCAATATTGAATACTTTATCATAATTTTATATCCTAAGCCATTCCTGGTAGTATATGGATTTGCCAGGAATTTGATACAATTCATAGATAAAACATATCCAGAGATTTGTATGATTTTGTCTCTTAACCTAAATTCTTCCTGCAGTTTAAGGAATATTTGAGTATTCTAATTAGTGCCTGAATTTTATATTTGGCTTTTTATCTGTGTATTTAATACTATAAGAATTTCTGTTTTCCCACCATTTTTATCTTAAATTTAGCCAAAAGAGAACTAAAATACATTATTTCCCTAGTGTCATTTTCTATGTGATTTGAATGAACTATAAATGCTATATATTCACATAAAGATTTTGATCTTCAGATTACATTTTATCCCAAGTATTCAAAAGAAAGTTGGGAAGATATGTATTTGTTATCAGGACCAATTTATTTTAAAATTTTGTGTTTTCACTTCATGTATTAATAGACATATAAAGATGAATTTACAATAGGCCTCCTTCGATTGTATTTTTTTAATACAGTTACCACTCTTTAATAAAATATAGCTGTGTACTTTAGTATTTTCTTTAAAATTAGATCTATCAGTTGTCCTTATAGTTTTAATTCCAAGACATGAATGAGAAGCTTATCAAAAACTGTAATGTGGTTACAGTCTAAAAATAACAGTTTTGTTGAGATGTAATTCACATACCATTAAATTAACCCTTTTGAGGTATACATTATATTTGGTTTTCAGTGGTTCAGAAAAAGAATCATTATATATGTTAGAGGGAGAGAAACATTATAAAAGTTAACAGTAGGGGAATAGGAGTAGAAAATATGGAAATTTTTGGTGTACATTTCTTGCAACTTTTCTCTGTTTGAAATTATTTCAAAATACATCTTTTTTTATTTTTTCCAGCACTAATGGCTTGGGTGAATTAAAATATTTTTGAAATTAAAAAAAGGGTATGATGTGGTGGGGGCCTTAGTATATTCACAGAGTTGTGTAACCGTCACTACTATCTAATTCCAAAATAAAATTTTAAGCATAATTTTTGTTTGTTTTCCTGTTCCTTCCTTTTCACTTGATATACAAAAGTTGACATATCTTGATAGAAAAATTTCTTTACAATTTTCTTAAAGATTTCAAATGTTGAACTAAAAGACCAAGGTATGTCATAAGTACAAGGAAATAAAGTAGAATTAGGGCATATAAAATGAAAATTCTTACTTGACAAAAGAAAGTGAGCTACTTTTAACTTTATATATCCTTTGTTGAAACTTTTGTGTAGAATCCTGGAATAAATCGTCAGTCTTATGCAAAACTGTGTCTACTTCTTAAAACTTGAATTGAGGAAGGAAATGCTTTGTACCAAGATGGCAAATACTTTATTATAAGAACATTTCTGTTTCTTCCTCTCATACTACTTTCTTCTTTGTACTGTATCTTCCTCTGAGAGGGTTTAAACTCTTTAAAGAACTGGCTTAATTTTTGTATGTGTTGTAGCAACATGATCAGTGTTTGCAATGTTTTGTTAAAAGTAAACTCTTAATAATAAAATTGTTATAATCTCCCGTAATTTTCAAGTCAGTTTTCACTGTTGTTAATGATGTATGATACTGTTTTTTCTTTTCTCTTAATTGGAATTTATAAACTCTTACTAAATGCAGATACATCTGCTCAAAACTTACTAAAACATGTCATTTGTTCATAGGGTCAAAAAATTGGGAAGATTAGTTTGCACTACCATTGTACCTTGCTTTTTATAATGAGTGTACTCTGGGTAAAAACATGAATCTGAATAAGTACTAAAAAAATGCAGTTGCATGTAAATACAACTGAGGTTTTATCTAATCCCCTGATTCAAAATGACCCAGACAAAGGTCTGCCAAGGGGCAAGGAGAAATGAGATACTTTTTCATTCTTTAAATTGTAGAAAAAATGCTTTATAAAAATTATTTTTATGTCGATAGGTACAAATTATTTTAAAATATTTTCTATAAAGTATTATATAAAACAGTGCTAATGAGTCTTAGTATTATACAAAGCATGTTTTCTTATATTGTTTTACTTATTTTCTGTAGGAAAAGTAGCCATCAAAAAAGAAGACTTGTGTCATCACAGTGGCAAAGAAACTTGGTTTTCATTACAGCCTGTTGACTCCAATTCAGAGGTTCAGGTAAATATTAAGCCTAATGTAATACAAGAGATTGTCACAGGAAATGAGTAAAAAATGAACTAATTAAACTAGTTCATGTAAATAGAGCATATTATACTTTATTTAAATTCTGGCATCAAATATTATAGACTTTTGGGTAATATAGAACAGGAAGGTAATGGCTTTGTCATATTGTTTCAAGAATAATGCTCATGTATATGCATATGTGTAGAATTGGGGAGATTAGCGCATTTCTTTCTTACCTTCTGTTTGAGTCACAATAGCAAATTATTATTTTGTCTTTGAGGGGAAAAGTTTTAAGGGAAAGTATGTGTTTTATTAACTCTGACTTTGGGGAGAATCCCTGGAAGTCTGATTTTGTCTGTACTGATCAGGATTCTCTGTTTACTCTCTAGTAAACTGGACTTGGGGAAATGTTATTCATTTAAACCCTGCCTGAGCCCACTGTGCACAGCCTTCACTCCCACACCCACCCTTTCCTGTTGTTCACCTCGCTTTTTATTTGAAAGGGTATCATTACTCTTTAATCTTTTTTTTCTTTTTGCCAAAATAAGAGACCTTTTTCAGATTCTGTGAGTAAAGAAGTGTTTAGCCATGTAGCTGAAGTTTCTATTTGTTTTTAGAAAATCTGAGTTGCTCTGTCTTAGAAATTATTATTTCTATCTGAAAGGTTTTTGTTGTAACCTTATTTATTTATAAAATAATGGTAAGGATTGTGAAACCATTTCCCGAGGGCATAATTGCAAGCAGGATTCTTCCTCTCTAAAAGAAGTTACAATTTGCCACTGTGACTCAAACAGAAGTTTAAGACAAGAAAAAAGTGCTACACCCACACCACAGATAATTTGCAAATAAATGCCTGTGTCTCCATTTCCTCATAATCTCTCAGGCATTCTGATTAATTATTAAATTCTCAAAAACTTAAGTATTTATGCACTAAAACCCCTTCTTAACTGCAAAATATAACATACTTTTCCTGTTTAACCTACTTTGCCATGTTTTAATATTCTTGTCTTTCCGTATGTCCGTAGCTATTATTCAAATCCCAGTTGTACGGTATTGTAAATGATCCATGTGAGAAGCAATGTGAAGAAGTGGAAAGGGTTTAAATTAAAAGGCAGAAAACTTAGGTCCTAGTTTTTATATGTAGTTACTTAAATGACATTGAATTTCATTTCTATAAAGTGGGAATAGAAGTTGCCATATTTGATTTGTATGGTTTTGAGAATTAAGTGAAATATCTGTAAGAATAGTTTAAAAGCTGTTAATGCTACACAGATATAAAATATTGTCTGTTTACCACCAGTCAATCTGGTGGCTATTTCCCTAATATTCCCTTACCAAAAGGCAGATATGTAAGTTTTAAAGTACCAGTTTTTCTTTTAATAGTTTTAACAAAAGGCGTGCTAGGAAAAGGCTTTGAACATTTAAACTGAAATTTTATGAACCATTAAATTTTATAAAACTCGTAAATTTTATGAATTTTATGTAAATTTGCTAAACAGTTTAAGAGTTCCAGCTCTCAAAAGGTAGAAGTCTATATAGAATACTCTATAGAATTCTTGGAGATGGTACTAGAGATTAATACAGGGACACAAGCCTTTATTTGATGGTGCGTGGGTGTATATATGCGTGCGTATATATATGCATATATATGTATATATATACGCATTACATAAGCATAGGTATGCATGTTTATAGATATACACATATATATGCATATGTGCATGTATATGTACACATTTGAGAGATACATATCTCATCTATGAAACATGAAAATTGTGGAAACGGCAGTTACCTATTAGATATAATATAGTCATTTTAAAATTTTGTGCAAGTTATTTTCATGAGTTATTAAACTTTACAACTTTTTTGTCTTAAATGATATTAATAAGATTTACCCACTATTTAAAATAGATTTTAGAAGGAAAAGTACTTTATGGGGTGGGAGAGACATATAACACTTTCGGGTTAATATGGTACCACTGAAAATGTTGTCCCAGTGCTGATAAGGGAATACTAAACTAACTTTATGAGTCTAGAAAAGATAGAAAATCATCCCATGGTTCATACAAATCCTACTTTGTTGATAAATTTGTTCACTTCCATAAACTCTGTAAAATTTTACAAAAATATCATGAAACATAAGAGCAATTAATAGGGAAATAGGTGAAAGCTGTGAAACATTGCATTCAACAGGAACTCAGTCTGATAATTACTATTAGTAATTATACCAGTATATCCTAAGCACAGTACTAAGTACTTAATGTCATTTAACTTTCAGAGTAGCATTATGAGGTAAATAGTACCACCTCCATTTTACAAATAAGGCAAATGAAATTCACAGAGATTAAATGTCTTCTCCAAAGTCACAGAACTACTAAGTAGTGGAGCCTTGATTCCAAAAGAGATCTAGCTGATTCTAAAACTCCTAACCACAGTGCCTTTACTACCTTTCACTATTCTGTACTATTAGTCATAAAAAAAGATAGTAGATTAGGAGTATCACTTAAGCAACATCTGAGTGTAAGGAACAGAAGCCTGCTCAGATTTGCTTAAAGAAAATGGGAGAGGCCATTAGAAAGCTCCTAGAGTTTCTTGGAATGTCAGTATGGGAACTTTACATTGCTAGTGTGAGCTAGAAAGTTGTCAGGCATTTGCAGAGGAGATGCATCTTAAGTGGAGATTAGATTCTGAGAACAACAGACATTAAAATTTGCCTAAGTTCATCTGTAAAATGAGTATACAAAATAAAAAGTTAAAATTTTTTGCATAAGTTACAATTATTTTTGAAAAGAGTTTAGTTTCTTATAAAATACCCAAAGGTATTTGGGTGGTTTGTTTGTTTTTGGTTGACTACCACATAAAATAATAGGCTTGCATTCTGGGCCATGGTAAATGAAAACTATATACTGTATCTTTAAACTGTAGACCCCCTCCTCCCCCACTCAGTACAGCAATAGATACTGCAGGTGGCACATGGAAACTGAGACCCACTAATCATTTCTTCTATTCATATGTTCACTGTGCTCATTCAGTATAAGTTCTCACTGTTTAAATAATTAGTTTTTTTCTTTCCCTTTCATGAAGTGAATAATGTTTTCTCTCAGTCCTTCCCTCTCATTTTAGTAACTATTCGCTTTGCAAAATATAAAGGAAAGAAAAAAACCGTTTTATTTTGAGATTCCATTGTATTATTTTTGTATGTCTGATGAGACATGTCTCTTCCTCTGCTTCTCTCTGTAAATCTGCTCCAAGTCTCTTTTTGAGACCTAAAAGAGGCCACACCAATTTTTGAGTCTATGTGACCATACGGCTTCCTCACCTCCAACATCTGACTCAGTTTTCTGCCACAATCTAGAGAGAAAATTTGGCTAAACTTGGGTCAGATGTCCACTTCAATCTAATTTGATATGGTTGGAGGAAAAGTCACTGTAAGGCAGTCCACTTCAGGGCTTTGAGTAGGCATGTTCCCTGAGGAGGGGTTTGGGTAGAGGAAATGGTTGGCATTGCTACCTCAGAGGGAGAGATGCTTGTTTCCTAGTTCTACCACTAATTAGCATTTGTGCCCCAAATAATTGCAAGCCTGTTGTTACCTGAGTATCTTCATCTATGAAATGATAATGTCAGCATAAAGGATTCCCTTGGTTGTGAAGTTCTAGGGACATAACATGCAGAAATGTAATTTAGCTTTCAAGTGGAAAGGTCCCAATAGTATTAAGATGGGCTTTATGCCAAAACAGTTGAAAAATTGTTAAAAACTATAACCTCTTACCTTGAATTGTCTCCCAGAGACAATTTTTTATTATTGCTGATACTGTTATACTTGTCATTAATGTTAATAGTTCTTTTCAGTTTCATTTTCAGTGGTTCAAAATATTGTTAGTAACATTTCATTAGTGTATTTTTCTACTTTTTTTTTAATTTAGGTTTTGGCTTGATTCTACCTTTTGCAATTTTTCCTTCTGAGCTGAACCATTTTTTTCCTCAGCCTATTCTAATCTGCTTTCAGACTCTGCAGTGGGTCAGAGGGAGAGCAGAAGTGGTTCTTCTTACCTGTGACGTTGTGTCAATAAATCTAGTGGACATTTTTCCGTCCTCATCTTACTTGATCTTTGAGCAGCTTTTGATACTGGTGACCACTCCCTCCATTTTGAAGCATTCTCTTCCTTAGTTTCTGATCCTGTTTATGGTCCTAGTTATCATCTACTTCAGTTGGTATTCTTTCTCGATATTCTTTGCCGCATATGTGAAGTTAATATGGGTTGTGCTGGTGCCTTCTATAAATCCTCTTTTGGCTCCAGTGAACTGCAGCCGTACTATTAGTTATTATGTCCTGTAACTCACCAGGGACATTAAGTATTTATCCTTTCTTTATTTCTTAGGCAGTGTGATAAAAAGCATACTGTACATATGGTTGATTAAACCAGGCCAGATATGGTGGCTCACTGTAGTCTCAGCACTTTGAGAGGTTGAGGCAGACCGATTGCTTGAGCCCAGAAGTTTGAGACCAGCTTCGGCAACATAGCAAGACCCCATCTCTATAGGGAAAAAAAAGTGATTAAACCAAATCTCCCATATGGAGAATTTGCTGCTCTCATTAATTAAGGAGTTTGTCTCATACAACTTGTCCAAGCAGTAAATCCAGATATGCTATCAACCATGTCCTATATGATGCAATTACTTAGTTAATAGGTCTTTACCAACAAGCATATCTTGAATTTCTGGATCATGCCATAAGTTATTGATTGTTTTATAGGTTTTTTTTAAGAGACCTCTGCCTTACCTGTTTAAAAAGACGTTTAAAAAGAAATGCAATGATTATAGCTAATCATATATACACGAGGATTTTTAAAACATGCCCTATTCAAGGCATAATAAATATAAAAACATAATTCATTATTGCAGGTTGATTTTTTTAACTTCATTTAAAATTTTTGTATGGGAATTAATAATGAGCCATTCTAGATCATATTAAATACTTCTTTAAGGAGAAAACAACACCTTCATAAAGAACTGCCATTAATATAAGAGATACTAAGTAAAATTTGTATTTTGCTTTTTCATCTGATGGGCAGTTGTGTCCAAAATTATTTATAGAGGTAATTTCTATGTATTAAAACATCCATCAGAAATCCAGAAGTTGGGATATTTTTCACCTCATGTACCGGCATACCTTCTTTCATTGTACTTCGCTGTATTGTGCTTCACAGATACTGCATTTTTTTACAAATTGCAGGTTTGTCACAACCCTGTGTCAAGCGAATCTGTCTGCCTATTTTTTCCAACATCATATGCTCACTTCATGTCTCTATGACAGTCTTTTCTAGCAATAGCATATTTTTAAATTAAGATATGTGTATTGGTATTTAAGACATATTGCACACTTAATAGACTGCAGTATAGTATAAATGTAACTTATATGCACTAGAAAACCAAAAAATTTTTGTGACTTTCTATTTAGATATTTGTTTATTGAAGTGGTCTGGACCCTTAGACAGTATTTCCAAAGTATGCCTGTAAAAAAATGTTTTACCAGTTGAAACATACTGAGTTATTTTATGTGGAAATGGTTGTTAAAATTTAGTGTTTTGTGACTGATAAAAACAAAATAAAATTTAGACTTGAGAGGATTTTAAGTGCATGTATTGTGTTTTGCTCAAATACCTCTGTATTAGTCCATTTTTGTGTTGCTATAAAGGAACATCTAAGGCTGAGTAATTTATAAAGGAAAGAGGTTTATTTTGGCTTACAGTTCTTCTGCAGGCTATACAGGAAGTATGATACTGACATCTGCTTCTGGTGAGTGCTTCAGGAAGCTTACAATCGTGGTGGAAGGTAAAGGAGGAGCAGGCATATTACATGATGAGAGAGGGGGCAAGAGACAGAAGGCAGAAGTCCTATACTTTTGAACAACTAGATCTCACATGAACTAATTAAGCAAGACTCACTTATCACCAAGGGGATGGCACTAAGCCATTCATGAGGGATTTGCCCCCATGATCTGACACCTCCCACTAGGCCCCACCTCCAACATTGGGGATCACGTTTCATTATGAGATTTGGAGGGACAAACATTCAAACCATATCAACCTCTGTTCATCTTATTTTCCCAAACTGTGTGCAGAAATTTACATAGTATCTTCTATATGGTACCGAGAATATATGTAATATACAATTGAAATAATCACAGATATTTTTGTGTGAAATTTTTGTAAAATTAATTGAAATAAAGTTAGCATATAAAATACTAAATCTTCAAATAGTACATATATTAGCCCATTTTCACACTGCTGATAAAGACATATATCTGAGACTGGGAAGAAAAAGAGATTTAATTGGACTTACAGTTCCACATGACTGGGCAGGCATCAGAATCATGGCGGGAGGTGAAAGGCACCTCTTACATGGCAGTGGCAAGAGAAAATGAGAGAGAAGCAAAAGTGGAAGTCCCCGATAAACCCATCAGATCTTGTGAGACTTATTCACTATTACGAGAATAGCACAGGAAAGACTGGCCCCCATGATTCAATGACCTCCCCACTGGGTTCCTCCCACAACACGTGGGAATTCTGGGAGATACAATTCAAGTTGACATTTGGTGGGGACACAGCCAAACCATATCAGTACCAGAGTAATGTAAGTTCCTCAGAATGCTCATTAATACAAGATAATGTGATATTATAACTGCATGTATCAGCCTAACATAATCAATGCTATGGAAGTCATACAGAGCAATACCTTTCAAGACTTTGGTTTATTTTTTATTAAAGGCGAATAATACAGTGCAAGGTATCTGATCTTCCAACATTTTCTGACATACATGAAAAGTATACTGTCATTGAGCGTCCTTTAAGAGATTGAATAATAAGAATGCAGTTGTAGACCAAATCACATTACATGTTTATTATCAAACATAGTACCTTGCTGGATTTTTTTTTTTTTTTTTTGAGGTGGAGTTTTGCTGGAGTGCAATGGTGTGATCTCAGCTTACCACAACCTCCACCTCCTGGGTTCAAGTGATTCTCCTGCCTCAGCCTCCCAAGTAGCTGGGATTACAGGCATGTGCTACCACACCCGGCTAATTTTTTATTTTTAGTAGAGACAGGGTTTCTCCATGTTGGTCAGGCTGGTCTCCAACTCCCGATCTTAGGTGATCCGTCTACCTCGGCCTCCCAAAGTGCTGGGATTACAGGCATGAGCCACTGTGCCCAGCCTCCTTGTTGGATGCTTAATATTGCTTCTTTGTAGGTTCTTTATTTTTCTTATTTGTCCCTAGGAGTTCTTGAATCTGTGGCTTGTCTTCTATCAGTTTTGGAAAATTCCAGGCAATTATCTCATCTCCTTTTTTTTTCTGCCCTCTTCCCTTTTTCTCTTCTCTGCTGCGACTGCAGTGATGTGAATAATAGGCCATTTCACCGTGTCTCATATGTCTCCTATGCTTTTTCCCTCTCTGTGCTTCATTGTGGTTATTTTCTACTGACCTATCTCCCATTTCACCAGTCCTCTTTTTAGCTGTGGCTACTCTGCTACTAAATGCATTTTCATTTTGGTTTATTACTTAGTTCTAATTTTTTATTTCATTCATTTTATAATTTCCAGGTATCTGCTGGATTTTTCATTTTGTTTTACGTCTTTTAAAAAAAATAGCTATTTTAGACCAGATGCAGTGGCTCACACTTGTAATCCCGGCACTTTGGGAGGCCGAGGCGGGAAAATTACTTGAGGTCAGAAGTTCAAGACCAGCCTGGCCAACATGGAGAAACCCTGTCTCTACTGAAAATATAAAAATTAGCCGGGCGTGGTGGCATATGCCTGTAGTTCCAGGTACTCAGGAGGCTGAGGCAGGAGCATCGCTTGAATCCGGGAGGCAGAGGTTGCAGTGAGCTGAGATCACGCCACTGCACTCTGGCCTGAGCGACAGAGCTAGACTCTGTCTCAAAGAAAAAAAAAAGCTGTTTTAAATTCTGTCAATTCCAATATCTGTATCTCTTGTAAATCCACTGCTTTCCTCATTTTTTTCCCTTGGTTTTTGATCTTCTGGCATATTCTGTAATTTTTGATGGAATACTGGAGATTAAAATATAAAATATATTGGAGATAATTTGAGGGCCTGAATGATATATTTCCCCTAGAGAAGAAGTATGATTCCCGCCAGCAACTTCTATTTCTATCTTGTTGGCCAGAACTACGTCATACAGCTATCTATGGTCTCAAGGGAGGCTACAAAATGTCAGCTTGCTGGGCTCATAACTGCCCCATCAAAAAACAAACACACACAGACACACAAACTTGTTTTGCTACAATCCAAATCTATAAAATGATTACAGATATAAGTAAAACTGAACTTTTGTGTGAAAAGAGACTAAAGAGGGTTCTAAAATGTTCACTGATTTGAGTTTCTAAAACTGAAAAGCAGTTTTAAATAATTTGAAACTTTGTTCATTTTTCTTTACTAAGAACAACACAGTAGAAGTAAAAACTTTGAAAACAAAATTGGTAGTATAAACTTTTAAAATCTGAAAATTTAAACTGGTAGTATAAACTTTTAAAATCTAGAGCAAAAAAGCAAAGAAAGTCTTCTGAAATTTCACCAACCAAAGGTATCTTGTATCAACATTTCAGTAGATGGTCTTGTAATTTTATACATATGTGTTTTTTTAAATAAATTAGCATTATAGTATGCACCCTATTTTGTGATTTCTTTTGCTAAGTATCATATGTATTTCCATGTTAAAGAATATAATGAGTTAGTGTTTTACAGTTTAGAAATTATAATTTCCTTAGTTTAACTCATAATGCCTTTTAATTTAGTGTTCTACCCTAACAGTATGTGTTTTGTGTCTGCCTGTTCTATCCTCACACTTTTCTTGACCAGGTCAATATATAATTATGTTATTATTGATTAATGCCTAAGGAATGTTTTACTTACCAGTCAGTGGGAGTAATGAATGTATTAGGTAGGCTCTCACTTAATAATAATGATTTCTGGCAGAATCTCATTAAATATCCTTTTGACTTGCTATAATACTATGATTTTAGTTGTAAACAAAATGATTATCTTTTTCTACTCTATTGTCATAGTTTTTAATGTCTTAGAACTGGAATAGATCCTAGACATTTCCTGAGAGACAGTTGTGTGAGCATATGGTTTCTGTAATAAAATGTATATATGTTAAAATTGTAAAACTGCTTTGAGATGCAAATTTTTGTGCAGTTGGCTTGGCTCCCTTGCTAGCCAAGTAATACCTACATGCTGTCACAACAGAAAATATGATTTCAAAATTCTAGTTGAGTAATATTACAAATTACAGATCATGGATCTTCAAGATCACCCTTGAATAGTAGAGATTGTAAATATTAAATGCAGGAATAATGAAAGACCTAGTTTATAAATTATATATGATTTTATAAATATTTGTACCTAGATTTTTAGTGGAAGATTTGCTTAATTTGGTGCCAGCTCCAGGTAACTGCTATTAATTTTGCTACCATAGATGTGTTTGCTGCTTTAGACCTTAGCTTTCTCAGGCAGACTTTTGTTTTAAGGTCCATCAGTATTTATTGCTCATCTCTTACAATTCATCTAACCCTGAGCTTTGTAGCTGGTGGACCTCAGATTCATTCTTGTGTCACAAGTCCTCTTAAAATAGTGAGGGTGTTTCAGGTTAGGTTTCTGTGAAAGAATGTTTGAAAGGGGTTGTTCTAAAGAGGAACAGTGACTAGATAATGAACTTTCCTACCTCTAATGAAATCACTCATGTCATCAGTCCCTAGACATCACTCCCCTGAAATCTCCACATGGCAATGTGAGAATTTGTCTTGTCAGCTGGGTGGAGGTAATCCAGTACTGTTTCTTAACCAGCTTAGAGTTGCTCATGATTAGCGCAGAATGGCTCATCACCAGCGGCAGGGTAGAAATATCAAGCTCTGGAATATAGGGTTCCTAAGCCTTTGTTTCTTGAGAAGTTGATAGTTTGAACTGTTTTAAACTTACACTACTTAATTTTTAAAAATTCGTCTATTAATGTCTCTTTAAGAAAGTACTCCTTTATTTTCAGTGTCCCATCTTTCCATCAAGACTCTTGGCCATATATTATCTTTTGTTTATTGTCTTCCCAACTAGATTGTACGCTGCTTGTAAGCAGTAACTTACATCTTTGACATCTATGGATTCCTACCCACTCCCACAGTGCCTTCTGAAACATAGTAGACATTCCATAAATCTTTATTGTTTGATCAAAGTAAGTAGTGACAAATTGAGTTTTATTGGCTATAACTTAGTTTTTAGTTGTTTTAGAATTGTATGATTTCTCTGTGTTTTAATGATGCTGATTCTGTCCTTAATGCTGGTTTATCTTCTGGAAAAAGCATCCTACATTTTATAATTTGGTTGTATCTCAAAATTTGCTTAAATTTAGGTATTATCTTTCTTTTTAGCCTATGATAAGTAGATACATAAATATTTATTGAACTGGACATAAAATTCTTAAATTTGAATACCATGTTTGACATAAGTATTTGTTTCATATCTTTCAGAACTTTGATCTCTGGTTTTGGTTATTATTCATTTAACAAGTACTTAGTGTAGGCAAAGCCATGTGCTAGTGGTCAGTGGATAAATATTGTGACAATTTGAAAAGGCACTTACCTTTAATATTTTGTCAGTAAAATAGACTACTCAGTTTGTAATTTTTTTTTGTCATTATAGGGTAAAGTTCACCTTGAATTAAAACTGAATGAACTGATAACGGAGAATGGAACGGTGTGCCAGCAGCTTGTTGTACAGTAAGCATTTTTTTTAAACCAAAATCAACTAGAAATAATTCTCCATTTTGTATTCTTTCGATTTTAAGCCAACTCCTTATTTTAACTTCAGAAACTTTTTTCAAAAATGAAATTCTGCTATGTCATTCCTTTTGTGAAGTTGATTTTCAATTTAATTTTCTCATAGTCTACTCAGGTTATGGTGAATTTATTCAACTAATATTTATTGAATATTGGTTAAATGATATATATGGGCATTAAGGATAAGGGTGTCTAACTCTCTGGCAGTGGAGAATTGGAAAGGCTTCCCAAAGAAGGTCCTCTAGAAATTGTCATACCACAGAGCAGAGCTTTAGAGACCTTGGAGCTAGAAGTAATGCCCACTCAGAGATGACCAGTATTGATTCCCACCTACTTTGAATTCCTTTTTACCTCTTCCACCCTCAAGTCATTTTTTACCACCCAGACTGGCTGTTCTGGAAATCTGTTCTAGCCCAGTGCCCTACTCTTTACTTCCTCTCCAAACCCTTACTCTGTGTTATCAATAGACTGCCAGATAACCTTCACTTGTTCTGGGTGTTTTCTCTATTTTTGCATTAGTTGACATCTGAATATCCCACAAAGTACTGCAGTTTCACAGCCTTCTCAATTAGAGGCTTTTTCTATCATGTCCACATATTGTAAGGCCAGGGAGTAGAGTAGATACTACTCTCCTATTGCTGCTCCTGACTGTAACTTATTCTCATCAATTGTGAACCCCAGCTCCTTTGAAGTATTCTGTCTGTATATAAATATGTCTGTTTACTACTATATATAACATTTCATTAATTTTTTCTGACCTCTTTGAAAGAAGATTGCATATGTATGACTCTCTGTCTCTTAATATATCAGTACGTATTTCCTAAGAATAACGATATTATCTTAAATAACTCCAGTACAGTTACCAAATTCAGGAATTTTAACATTGTTACAATACTTTTTAAAAATCTATAGTTATTTTCTAATATTTTAATCTGCAGTTATTATATTCCACTTTTGTTAACTGTCCCAGTGATATCTGTTAAGGCATTTTATTCCTTCTAAGAAAGGATCCGCTCCAAGATTATGTTTTATGTTTAGTTGACCTGTCTCTTTAATCTCTTTTAACATGGAATAATTTTTTGCTTTTCTTTGATTGTATTAACGTTTTTAAGAATATAAGCCAGTTTTTTTTTTTTTAATGTTTCTCAATTTGGGAATTTGGGTTTAGCTACTAAAAACAGTTCAAGATCTGTTTGCAGCTTTTTCTCCACAGACTGACTCTGTAGACCAACTGAGAGCATATGGTGAAAGCATCTGGATTAGATCTTCCACTACTCCCTCCCATGCTTCAGTTTAATTATAATAGTCATTTGAAATACAGTTAGTTTGGTTGGTTTGGTTTGTTTGCATTCAATTTAAGGGTTTTCTTGTGCCCCTTCCCCCAATTTAAGTTTTTTCCCCCATCCTTGTAGGCTTAATTTTATTTTTGAATAGAATATTTGCAAGATTTCAAAAGTCAAAACTGTAACAAAAGGCGTTACTCAAAGATGTATGGTTCAGTTCCCTCTCCCCACACCCAGCTCCAAGCAACCATGATCTGATTTCTGTCCCTGTAGTTTTTGCCTTTTCCAAAGTGTTATTTGAACCAAAGCATGTGATATGTCTTTTTTGTGTCTGCTGTCTTTCACTTAGCATAATGCTTTTGAGATTCATCCACATTATACGTGTATCATTTCCTTTTTGGTGTGTTATATGTTTCTGGTTATAATTTGGTAGATACTGTTATCCTCCTTTTGCTGATGACAAACTGATGCCCATATTGGTTAAATAAGCCTAATTTCACACAGGAAGTGTTGGAGCCTGAATTTGAACTCTGGCAGTTTGATATTTTTCCCCCAACTTTAAAATTTTGAAATAATTATAGATTTACAGAAAGTTGTAAGGATAGTACAGAGAGGTCCTGTGTACCCTTCACTCTTTTTCCCTCAGTGGGTACATCTTGCATGACTGTAGCACAATACCAAAACCAGGAAATTTACATTGGCATAATGTATGTATATAGTTATAGATCATTTTATCATGTGTATAGATTTGTGTAACTACCACCACCTAGATAAGAAACTCTTCTGTCACCATAAAGATATCCCTCATCCCATACTAACCACTCCTCTCTTCTAACCCTTGGCAACCTCTAATCTGTCTTTATATCTATAATTTTGTCATTTCAAGAATGTTATGTGAATGGAATCTTATGTGACCTTTTGAGATTGGCTTTTTTTACTCAGATCTGTCTGAATGACTGTGTGTAGTTTTTTGTAGACAGAATATAGTTGGGTCACTTTTTTAAAAAATAATTTTTGCCAATCTATCTTTTTTTGGTGAGTTTTTTCCACTTATTTTTAATGTAATTGTTAACATATTAGGCTTAAATCTGCCTTTTTCTTGTTTTCTGTTTGTCTCCTATTTTCTAGTTTTCTGTTTTCTTTTTCCTGTGGGTTACTTGAACACTTTTTAGAATTCCATTTTGATTTATTTATATTGTGTTTTTAAAAAATCTATAGTCTGTCTCTCTGTATAAATTTTTTTTTAGTGGTTGCTCTAGGTATTACATTATACATGCATAACTTATCATAATGTACTGATGTCAACATTTTACCAGTTAGAATAAAGTGTATATACTCTACCTTCCTTTAAATCCCTTTACCCTCCCCCATTTGTAATATACTTTGTCTTAAATATTTCATCTACATATATTGAGAACCACATCAAACAATGCTATAATTTTTTGCTTCAACCATCTAACACAATTGAGAAGAGTTAGAGGAGAAGGAAAGTGTACGTCTATTGTCTTTACCCACATGTTTGCCCTTTCCATGTTATTTTTTTTCCTTTCTGATGTTCCAAGATTCCTTCTGTGATTAAGTTTAGAGAGTTTCCTTTTACCATTCTTTTAGAGTAAGTCTCCTGGTGATACATTCTCTTGGTTTTCCTTCATCTCAGAAGGTCTTGATTTCCTCTTCATTTGTAAAAGATAATTATACTAGATATAGAACTCTGAGTGGATGGTTCTTTTCTTTCCACATTTGAAAATGTACCACTTCCTTGTGTCCTCCATGGTTTCTGATGTGAAATTCATTGTCATTCAAATTGTTTTTCCCTATAGGTAACACACCATTTTTCTCTGGCTTCTTTTAAGGTTGTTCTTTGCCTTTAGATTTCTTTTATTTTTTTCTTTCTTTAATTTTCTTTTTCCTTTTTTTTTTTTTTTTGAAATAGAGTCTAGTTCTGTCACTCAGGCTGGAGCGCAGTGGTGCGATCTCAGCTCACTGCAACCTCTGCCTTCTGGGTTCAAGCGATTCTCATGCCTTAGCCTCCTAAGTAGCTGAAATTACAGACGTGCACCACCATGCCCAACTAATTTTTATATTTTTAGTAGAAATGGGGTTTCGCCATATTGGCCAGGCTGCTCTCGAACTCCTGGCCTGAAGTGATCCTTCTGCCTTGGCCTCCCAAAGTCCTTGGATTATAGGTGTGAGCCACCACGGCCAGCCTGCCTTTAGATTTCCATATGTTTTGGTTTGACTGTGATGTATCCTGAAATAGATTTCTTTCAGTTTATCCTGTTTGGGGTTCGCTCAGCTTCTTGACTATGTATATTTATGTCTTTTGCCAGATTTGGGGAATTTTCAACCATTATTTCTTCTATTAGTTCTTTATCACCTCTGCTATCTTTCTCTCCTTTCAGAACTCCAGTGGCACAAATGTTAGGTCTTTTTTTTTTTTTTTTTTTTTTTTTAACAGTCCCAGAGGTCCCTCTGAGGCTTTGACCTTTGCTTTTCCCCCTAGTCTATTTTCCCTCTGTTGTTCAAATTGGGTGATTTCTATTGTTATGTCTTCAGGTTCAGTAATTCTTTCCTCTGTCTTCTTCATTCTTCTGTTTAGCCTATCCATTGAGTTATATCGGTTATTATATTTTTAAGTTCTAAAATTTATATTTGATTCTTTTTTATAACTTTTTTCCTTTGGTGAGAGTTTCTTTTGCTGAGACTTTCTTGTTTTTTTGTTTTAAACATTTTCGTAATTGCTCATTGCATTATTCACAATAGCAAAGACGTGGAATCAACTTAAATGGCCATCAGTGGCAGACTGGGTAAAGAAAATGCAGTACGTATATGCCATGGAATACTATACAGCCATTTAAAAGAATGAGATCATATCCTTTGCAGGAACATAGGTAGAGCTGGAGGCCATTGTCCTTAGCAGACTAATGCAGGAACAGAAAACCAAACCAAATATTGCATGTGCTCACTTATAGTGGGAGCTAAATGATGAGAATGCATGGACACGTAGAGGGCAACAACAGACATTAGGACCTACCGAAGGGTGGAGGGTAGGAGGAGGGAGAGGATCGGGAAAAATAACTAATGGGTGCTAGCCTTAATACCCGAGTGACAAAATAATCTGTACATCAAACCCTTGTGACACAAGTTTACCTATATAACAGACCTGTGCATGTACCCCTGAACTTAAGTTAAAAAAAAAAAATTGCTCATTGAATTATTTTTATGATGGCTGCTTTCAGATTCATGTCACATAATCAACAATCATGTCATGTTAGTGTTAGTGTCTTGTATTAGGCCATTCTCACATTGCTATAAAGAAATACCTGAGACTGGGTAATTTATAAAGAAGTTTAATTCACTCACAGTTCTGCAGACTGTACAGGAAGCATGGCAGCATCTGCTTCTGGGGAGGCCTCAGGAAACTTCCAATAATAGCGAAGGCAAAGGGGGAGCAGTTGTCCTACATGGCAGGAGCAGGAACAGGAGAGAGAGCGGGGAGGTGCTACACATTTTTTTTTTTTTTTTTTGAGATGGAGTCTCGCTCTGTCGACCAGGCTGAGGTGCAGTGGCATGACCTCCGCCTCCTGGGTTCAAGCAATTCTCCTGCCTCAGCCTCCCGAGTAGCTGGGATTACAGGCATGCACCACCACACCTGGCTAATTTTTGTGTTTTTAGTATAGTCGGAGTTTCGTCATGTTGATCAGGCTGGTCTTGAACTCCTGACCTTGTGATGTGCCCGCCTCAGCCTCCCAAAGTGCTGGGATTACAGGCATTAGCCACCAAGCCTGACCCTCTTTTAGTTATTTTTAAATGTATAATAAATTATTGTTGACTGTAGTCACCTTCTTATGCTGTTAAATATGAGATCTTATCCATTATATCTAACTATATTTTTGTGCCCCCACTTCGTGTCCCAGCCTCTGGAAAACATTCTTCTGCTGTTATCATGAGTTCAATTTGAATTTTTAGTTCCCACAAGTGAGACCATACAAAGTTTCTCTTTCTGTGCCTGGTTTATTTCACTTAACATAATGATCTCCAGTTCCATCCCTGTTATTTTGAATGACAGGATCTGGTTCCTTTTTATGACTGAAAAGTACTCCATTGTGTATATATACCACATATTCTTTATCAGTTCGCCTGTTGATGGACACTTAGATTGCTTCCAATTCTTGACTATTGTGAATAGTGCTGCAGTAAACATGAGAGTGCAGATATCTCTTCAATATGCTGATTCCCTTTCTTTAGTGGGATTGCTGGATCATATGGTAGCTCTATTTTTAGTTTTTTGAGGAACCTCCAAACTGTTCTCCATAGTGGTTTTATTAATTTACATTCCCACCAGCAGTGTACAAGGGTTCCCTTTTCTCCATATCCTCACCAATGTTTGTTATGCATGTCTTTTGGATAAAAGCCATTTTAACTGGAGAAAAATTATAATTTCATTGTAGTTTTGATTTGCACTTCTCTGATGATCAGTGATGTTGAGCACCTTTTCATAAACTTATTTGCCATTTGTGTATCTTCTTTTGAGAAATATCTATTCAGATCTTTGCTCATTTTTTAATAAGATTATTAGATTTTTTTTCCTGTAGAGTTGTTTGAGCTCCTTACATATTCTGGTTATTAATCCCTTCTCAGACGGATAGTTAGCAAATATTTTCTTCCATTCTGTGGGTTGTCTCTTCACTTTGTTGATGGTTCCCTTTGCTGTGCAGAAGCTTTTTAACTTGGTGTGATCCCATTTGTCTATTTTCGCTTTGGTTGCCTGTGCTTGTGTGCTTGTGGCAACTATTATGCAAGAAATCTTTGTCTAGTCCAATGTCCTGGAGAGTTTCCCAATGTTTTCTTGTAGTAATTTCATAGTCTGTAGTCTTAGATTTAAGCCTTTAATCCATTTTTATTTGTTTTTTAATATGGTGAGAGATATGGGTCTAGTTTCATTCTTCTGCATATGGATATCTGTTTTTCCCAGCACCATTCATTGAAGAAACTGTCCTTTCCCCAATGTATGTTCTTGGCACCTTTATTAAAAATGAGTTCACTGTAGATGTATGGATTTGTTTCTAGGTTCTCTATAATGATCTGTTGGTATATGTGTCTGTTTTTATGCCAGTACAATGCTGTTTTGGTTACTATAGCTCTGTAGTGTAATTTGAAATCAGATAATGTGATTCCTCCAGTTTTGTTCCTTTTGCTCAGGATAGCTTTGGTTATTCTGGGTCTTTTTGGGATTTTTTTTTTTTTTCTATTTCTGTGAAGAATGACATTGATATTTCGATAGGGATTGCATTGAATCTGTAGATTGTTTTAGGTAGTGTGGACATTTTAACAACATTGATTCTTTCAGTCCATGAACTTGGAATATCTTTCCATCTTTGGGTGTCCTCTTCAATTTCCTGCACCAGTGTTCTACAGTTTTCATTATAGATATCTTTCACTTCTCTGGTTAATTCCTAGCTCGTTTGTTTTATTTGTAGCTATTGTGTAAGCAGTATTATTTTCTTGATTCATTTTTCAAATTGTTCACTGTTGGCATATAGAAACCTTACTGATTTTTGTTGTGTTAATTTTGTATCCTGCAACTTTACTAAATTTGTTTATCAGTTCTAATAGTTTTTTGGTGGAGTCTTTAGGTTTTTTCCAAATAAGATCATATCATCTGCAGACAAGGATAATTTTACTTCTTTCTTTCCAGTTTGGATGTCTTTATTTCTATCTCTTGTCTGATAGCTCTAGCTAGGACTTGAATAACAATGGTGAAAGTGGGCATCCTTGTCACGTTCCAGATCTTAGAGAAAAGACTTTCAGTTGTTCCCCATTCAGTATGACACTAGCTATGGATATGTACTATATGACTTTTATTGTGTTGAGGTCTGATCTTTCTCTATCTATTTTTTGAGGGTTTTATTATTATGAAGGACTGTTGAATTTTGTCAAATACTTCTTTAGCATCAGTTAAAATGATCATATGGTTCTTGTCTTTCATTCTGTTGATATGATGTGTCACATTGATTAATTTGCATATATTGAACCATCCTCGCATCCCTGAGACAAATCCCACTTGGTCGTGATGAATGATCTTTTTAATGTGTTGTTGAATTGGGTTTGCTGATATTTTGTTGAAGATTTTTGCATCAAGGTTCATCAGGGATATTGGCCTGTAGTTTTCTTTTTTTGATGTGTCTTTCTCTGGTTTGGTATCAGGGTAATACTGGCCTCATAGGATGAATTTGGAAGTATTCCCCTCTCTAATTTTTGGACTGAGTAGGATTGGTATTAGTTCTTCTTGAAATATTTAGTATAATTCAGCAGTGAAGCCATTGGGTCCCAGGCTTTTCTTTGCTGGAAGACTTTTTATTGTGGCTTCAATTTCATTACTTGTTATTGGTCTCTTCAGGTTTTGGATTTTTTCGTGGTTCAATCTTGTTAGGTTGTATGTGTCTAGGAATTTATCCATTTCTTCTATGTTTTTCCACTTATTCTTTTTTTCAGAGTTTCTTAAGCCTTTGCTCTCCATACTCACTGTCTTGTAGCAGCAGAGTTCCAGTGATAGCTTTATGGAATTCGTTGTTGATTTCTCATCCTTATAGATATTCTGAAGTTCGTGACATTCTCTGTTTTTTAGTAATGCTAAAGGCATGGTTTCACATATGGCTTTCTTTGTGCTTCTTGCTGGACTTCGGTTTTGGGGGAGTAATGTATGGAAAGATTCATACCCTAGTAGTTACTATTATCCTGCAGACCTAGAAAGTCCCCACTGCAACATTTTTTGACCCCCGCCATCCGTTGATCTTCACTGTGTTTCTGTTTTCACTTCTTTCTACATCTTTTTTCGTGATCTATCACTGTAGTCATTTTCTTGCAGATTCCTCAATTCCCCTATTGTTCTCATTATTCTTATTTATCTGGAAAAACTCTACTATGATTGAAAGTGACCTCTTCCTCTGTGTTCAATCTGCACGTGAATATTGCTGGAGAAAATCACGTAGACTGATTTCACTTTAAATTTATCATCACAGGCCTCACATGGGCACTTATGTCTGCCCTGGAACTTAACTGTGCTTCTCTAATACAGCTATAAGATTGTCTATCACCACAGCCTGGAAATTGCTTACATCTTCCTGAATCCAAATCTACAAATCTAATTTGCATCCATAATTTTGTCCTTATAGCAGAGGAGGTACTCCTTTTCTTGACATTGAATTCTTCCATCTGAGCTCTGGATTCCATTTATTTCCTCTACTTAAGAGTTTTGCTCCTTCAGTTATGCCTTCTTTTTCTTGTTTTGTCAGCTTTACCTTCTCCTCTAGATGGTTCCCTCCACACATAAACATGTTCTAGTATCTCTATCCTAAAAGTCATGCCTCCCCAGCCCTCATCTCTGCCCACCCATACCCCCGTCCTTTTTATCATTCCCATTTCTCTGCTCTCCTTTGAAGGCAGACTTCTCTAGAGAAAAATAGTGCTAAGAGTGTGTATGAGTGAGTGTGTGTGTGTGCCCGTGTGTGTGTATGTGTGTGTGTGTGTTTGCAATTCTGCAATCAGCAATTTCCAGTAGATTTTTCTGTGATGTAGAAAATGCTTTGTGTCTTCACTGTCCAAAACAGTAGCCGCTAGCCATGTGTGGATATTGAAAACTTGAAATACAGCTAATGTGACCAAAGAGCTGAAGTGTTAATTTTGTTTAATTTTAATTAAATGTAAATAACCACACGTGGCTAATGACGACAGCAGCTTCAGTAAAAGAACCTGGACTCCTTTTTAGCAGTAGCTTATTTCAGGACTTGGGCAGGGAAAATATGAGATGAGTCTGGAGCATCTTTGGGGCTCAAAAAGTAAGAAAGTGCTAAAAAATAATGGGGATATGTAAAAAAAAAATTGAAGCCAATGTAAAGAGACTTCAAATTACCAAATCTGGAACAATTTGAGCTTCAGAATAAATAATAAATAATAATAGTGGATCCAAACTTATAAAATAAAATAAAATAGTCATATGACAATACTGATACAAATAAACAGTTTAAAAATACTTGGTAGGGAGAAAGGACTGCTTTTTCCTATGGCAGAATTCTAATTAATGAATGTAGGAGGATTGATGAAAATGAAAATCAGCATTGGCAAACATCACAGTAATAAGTGGGTGAGGGGACAATTCAACAGATCATCTGTGGATGCTCAGTGAGCATAAGTATGATGACAAACAGTATTTTTGCATAGTCTCAAAGAATCCTTCCCATAAGATATCTGATAGATGCCACCTTAATTGAGTGATCAAAGTTAACATCACCAATAATGAGACATCCAGTACCTCCCAATAGGATGCACTGAGGACACCAAGATACATAACCTCAACCTAATCATGAGTAAACATCAGACAAACTCAGATTAAAGAATACACTACAAAATAACTGGCCAACCAATACTGGCAAGATCATGGGGCAAAGAAGGAAAACTAATGAACTGTCTCGGAATGGAGAGGAATAAGAAGACATGACAACTAAATGCAGTATGGGATCCTATATTGTGTCCTAGATCAAAAAAGTACATTGGTGAAATTTGAGTAAGGGCAACAGATTTCAGTAATTCTGCTATGGTTATATAAAACGTTAACATTGATTGATGAGTATCCAGAAACTCTATTATTTTAACAGCTTTTTTGAATATCTGAAATTATTTCAAAATAAGCTTTTTTTAATTGCCTATACCTGGTGCATTCAACCCAGGTCTGTTTTCTGAGTTTCAGATTAATATGTCTACTTTGATGTATCACATTGCAAACTTAACACATTTAAAACTGAAGTATTGATTCTCATGTCTATCCAACCACTCCCCCAAGGTTTTAGCAAATGTTTAATTCCACTCAGTATGTTTTTCATCTCTAGATTTTTCCATTTTTATTGTCTTTTGTGTCTGTGTGGAACATATGGAATATAATTATAACTTAAATGTCTTTGTCTGCTAGTTCTATCTTTTTTGTCATTTCTGTTTCTGTTTCTATTGTTATTTCTTTTCATTATGGATGATAATTTCTTGGTTCCTTGCATTCCTGGTTATTTTCTGTTGCATGCCAGACATTGTGAAGTTGCTGGATATTTTTATATTTCTATGAATGTACTTGAGCTTTGTTTAGCACTTCGTTAAGTTACTTAGAAACAGTTTGATCCTTTTATGGTTTGCTTTTAACTTTTGTTAAACAGACAAGCACAGCCTTTACTGGAGGGCTTATGTTTTCCTGCTATTAAGGCAGTACCCATGAATTACCAGGTTTTCTACTGTGGCTGATGGTACCTCTTGCTAGCCATGTGTGGGTTTTAGGAACTGTTCCCTCTATTCTTTTCCAATGGTTCTTTCCCCAGCCTCAGATGATTTCCTCATATATATACATGTGTCAGTACTCAGCTGAAAACTCGGGGGAATTCTTGTAGCTCCCTGGAGATTTTTCTTTCTCTATGCAACTTTCTTCCCTTTAGTACTCTGCCCTGGGGGCTCTAGTCACTTTGACTTCCTCCTGCTGACAGCTCTGTCTCCTCTTCTCAGAGAAACTGTTTAGCTGTAAGCTGGGGCAGTTGGAGGGCTCACCTGTCCTTCACTGCTGATTTTGTCCAGTTCATTTTGGGTGGAGAGTGAATCTAGTTCCTGATACTCCATCTTACCTGGATGTAAAAGTTAACATTTTCTTTTAGTTTAAAAAAAAAAGTCCAAAGAAAAGAATCAGATCAGTCTTTTTATAAACTGTTTATAATATTTATTTACCTCTGTAATTTTTAGATACTGTATTAATGTAAATGCTTTATATGTCACATATAAATAAAATATAAAATTCCTTATATTGGGGTTATTTTTAACATTTGTTTTCTGCCCATCCATAATTTATGATATGAAATTGCTTGACTTACGGATTGGAAGAACATTGCTATCCTAGGTCATTAGAAAAATAATATTTCCAAATATGTGTAATGAATAAAATAACCTATATTTAATAATATTACTTCAGTTTTGCAGAAAACTCAATTTTTAACTGTTTTATATTTTAAAATGAAGGGTACTGATGATTTCTGTATGGTGACACTTCTGGTTTATGGGCATCCTTGTTCTGGTTTGTGGGTATTCTTATCCTTTCATAAGTTTTTGTGTACTTATAAGTCAGTACTGCATTTTCCTCTGGGTTTTTTTTTTTTTTTTTTTTTTTTTATACGGAGTTTCACTCTCCTTGCCCAGGCTGGAGTGCAATGGCGCAATCTCAGCTCACCACAACCTCCGCCTCCTGGGTTCAAGCGATTATCCTGCCTCAGCTTCCTGAGTAGTTGGGATTACAGGCATGAGCCACCACGCCTGGCTAATTTTGTTTTTTTTAGTAGAGACGGGGTTTCTTCATGTTGGTCAGGCTGATCTCAAACTCCCGACCTCAGGTGATCCACCCGCCTTGGCCTCCCAAAGTGCTGGGATTACAGTCGTGAGCCACCGCGACTGGTCTTTCCTCTGGTTTTTTATACCTCATAAAATAGAAAGTTGGATTTCTGTCATTAAGGTTTCTCATCATTGATGTTTATGTGAGATAAATGTGGTATTACAAGGAGAGTAATACTGTATTTGGGGGCACAGTGGGAATGTAGAAGGGCACTGGACTTCAGTAACAAAATTAAAAAGTAGAAGTTGAGTCTTGGCTAGCTTCTTACAAGTTATGCTACCTCTTTGAGCCTTACATTGTAACTTTCTCACATAACCTCCTTGAGCCTTACTTCTTTTAAATGGCATAATACTCTTCTCAAAGGCAGTTGTGAGAATTAGGTGCATTTTGTGAAAGTGCATAGTAAACTGCAAATGCTGTATCAGATATCATTATGAGGTTTAGCCTGAGAAGTGTAAGTTTTAAGCAGTATGTACAATGGAAAAATCTGAGTATTCCTGAACCCCACATTAAAAACCAGAATTATTATCCTGGCTTGTGTTTTCTTTGGCTAGTTTCAAAATTTCTTTATTTTTTGATGCCCAGCTTAATAGAAATGAGTCATATTATCATTTTTGTCTTTACTCGGCGGTATACCAATAGCACTTCACTCACATCTGTGACCTGTGGGTTGTGGAGAGAAATAAGGATGTTACTCAACAGCTTGCATCTTTCAACAAAGAATACTTTTCAAAACACTCATGAGTTTCTCTTAGGCATTAGAAAATGCAGAACCTTAGACATTAAACTAAACTCATAAAGTCAGTAATATTTAATGAGAAAGTTGGAGGAACAAATCACTAAAGTTAGATTCTGTGTTCTCTGTAAATACCAGCAACTATGAGCCATGGAGTAGGTCAGACGACCTTGGTTTTTATGGTCTAAAACATTTTCTACAGAATGGTGCAGGACCTGTTTACTGAGAATTGGAATAAAAGGCTACAGAATTGTGTGAGGCTTGCCCCATATTTATGAATCAGATTTTTAAGTGGAAGCCACAGTTGTTTCCTTGTTTGTCATTCATGCTTTAGCAGAGGATATGATGCCATAGAGCTGGCTTGGTTTGTAGCTTCTCATTTAGGGTTTGTACCGCTTTCTTTTCCTTTTTAGAGGCCACAGCAGTTTTGATGTATTATCAAACCACAAAATGTACCTTGTTGGGTATTTAGCAGGAGGAAATGTGTTGACTGTTACACATCCCTTATCTACAATGCTTGAGACTAGAAGTGTTTGGAATTTCTTATTCTTGTTGGTTTTTTTGTTTTTTGTTTTTTTGGAGTATTTGCATTATATATACTTGCCCATTAAGCATCCCAAATCCAGAAAGCCCAAATTTGAAATGCCCCAGTGAGCATTTCCTTTGAGCATCTTGTTGGTGCTCAGAAAGTTTTGAATTTTGGAGGGCTTTGGATTTTTTAGTTTGGAATGCTCAGCCTGTATTTGATAGTTTCATTAATGATTGTGGATAGCATAAATTTAAAAATGCATACATATGTGTGTGGAGTAGGTAGTATGTAGCCATACAACTGCAGACACATGGAAAACAATTCTTAACCCTTTGAATGTATTAGTTTGTGTTTAAAGGTAATGTTTTATCTTGTTTAACTGGCATCTAATATGTTAAATCTCTTTTATTCTACCTTAGCATCAAGGCATGCCATGGGTTGCCTCTCATAAATGGCCAAAGCTGTGACCCTTATGCAACAGTTTCTCTAGTGGGCCCTTCTAGGTAATGTTTATTGAATTATTATTAGGTTTTTAAGTTTTAATGTTTGATTTAAAAATTTAAAAAGTAAGATTATATGAGCAAATGATAAATAGCTATTTATAACACAAAGTAATAAATGCTTTGAAAGAATAATCTTTAGTGAGTTCTATTATACACTTGTTAATAACAAAACCCTCTTTTTACAGACAGAAATTGGTACCCCATTTTAAATCTGCCATGCTGTTAGGCTTTAGGGAACAACCTCAGTTTTATACTATTACAGTGTAGTGCTTTAAAACATAAACTTGACTGTTCATGCATCAGCATTCCTACTTTCAAATATCCTAAATTTTATGCCTGTAAAATCCTGTTTTAATGAATGCCAGTTTAGAATAACAAGACAATTTATATATTTTTATCTGGAAGGCAACTCAGGACTGAAAAATCGCCTTTTCTACTCATGAGATCTGTCCTCTACAGAGAGAATTCCAACTGTAGAAAAACTGCTGAAGTACTAGAGCATGGCAAAGTGTACCATATCATTAATTTAAATGATTTATAATAATTTGTGAAAAAACCTATAGCATTTTGTAATACAGTGTGTTATATGACTTCATTATGGTTTCTTTAAGGAACTGACACATCTGAAATATGTCTACAACTTGAAGGTTTAGAATCAGGAAACAAGAAGCACAGTATTCCCTCTACACACACATGCATGCATGCATACATACACACTCCTTTTCCCCATCCCCAGAGTCTCTAGTTATTCTTACTTTGTAGAAAATCACTACTAAGTCACTTTGAAAAATGTATTTATGTATGTATGTAAAGTACCTAGTACCAGGCTGGTATTTATTAGGTGCTCAAACAATAATAGTATGCTATTAGCAGATACTCAGTCTTATGACATTAAATGCTATTAGAGAGATTTATTTTTGCATGATAAAAATGTTCAATCTAGTGGAGCCGTTTTTGTTTTTTAAAATAATCTGTACCTGACAAATTCTTTATTTGGTAACATACAGTTAGAGACAGTTTGGCATATGAATTTGTGTTTTAAAATGTCTGGCCAGGCGCGGGTGGCTCACGCCTGTAATCCCAGCACTTTGGGAGGCCGAGGCAGGCGGATTACCTGAGGTCGGGAGTTCGAGAGCAGCCTGACCATCAAGGAGATACCCCATCTCTACTAAAAATACAAAATTAGCTGGGTGTGGTGGCGCATGCCTGTAATCCCAGCTACTCGGGAGGCTGAGGCAGGAGAATCGCTTGAACCCTGAGGCGCAGGTTGTGGTGAGCCGAGATTGCACCATTGCACTCCAGCCTGGGCAACAAGAGCAAAACTCCGTCTCAAAAAAATAAAAAATAAAAAGTCACCGTGGGTTTTGCTATTGTACTGTGGTTGTGTAAGATGTTCACACTGGGGGAGACTGGGTAAAGATACAAGATTTCCCTATACATTTTTTGTAACCTCCTCTGAATCTATAATTAAATTAAAATTAAAATTTTTTTAAAGAAGTCTCTATTATATCTGAAGCCCAAGAAGTAAGCTGAGTTAAGAATGTTTTTCAAGTTCCTTGGGTATTTTTCAACATAGATGAAGGTACTCTAAATCTTATTGTCTTCCTTCTATTTATTCTGAGTTGCTTATAGAATAGAATGTGTTTTTAAAGCCCCTGAAAAAGGTTGGCAGTCTAGTGTGTCCGTAGAGAGAATAATACAGTCTTGGCACGTAGAGGGTACCTAAAGCTTATATATTCTTTGATTTGAGTTTATAAGGACACTTAATTTTTTCCAAGCAATATTTAAAACTGAATCTTCCCTGAGTCACCTTAACTTTTAAACGGAGGTCAGGCTCCCTGGTTGGAAATAGCATGTTTTATAATTGTGTACTGTTAAGTTCTACAAGGTAAAACTCTACCACATTGGAACAGGAATGACCAAAAGAAGACAAAAGTAAAGAAGAAAACAAGCAATCCGCAGTTTAATGAAATCTTTTATTTTGAGGTAATTTTTTGTTTTACGTAAATGTTAACATTAAATATGTAATATTTAATGCTAGTTAATTTCTTTTTTCAAACCACAGTCATAGTAATCATTTTATCAATTAATGCAGGTAAGCAGAAGGCAGTAGAACCATGGTGTGATGCAATGGAAGCCCAATATATAAAATGAATAAAGGCAGAGCTCTAATTTGGGAGCAGGAAGGGTCAGGGCCATACCCACTCCCCAGTCATCCTCACTGTCATGCCCTCCTTTGCACCCTCCCTTACCCTATCCAGCTCCCTACCTAACACATAGTGGCCACAGGACTCTTCTGCAGGGTGCCCTTTGACAGTCACTGGTGAAGTAAGTATAATTACCACTCAGTAAATCTGAGTTCCAGTCCAGTTGGCTTTGAAAGAGTCACTGAATGTGACTCAAGTTTCTTATCCTGTGAAAGAATAGTTGGAAGGGAAAATAGCAGCACTACCTGACTCATAGAGTTTTTGTAAGACCCAAAGCATGTGAGAATCCTTTGAGACCATAAAATACTGTATGATTAGAGCCTTATTATTACTCTTTTTTTTTTTAGCCTAATTCATTCTACGGATGCCTGCTTATCTTCATAGACAGCTTCAGCTGCCTTGAAGTTGTCCCAAATACAGTGCTTTGGAGTGCTTTTCTTTGGAGCATTTGTTAAAGAAATCCTTTTTCATATTATTTGCAAACTACAGAAAAAAAAATCCAACTGTCTAAAAGATTGTTGTCTAATAAAGCATGTTGCAGTTCGTATCAACATGTAGGGAAGGTTTGAAAAAAGGCACATTTTGGGCCTTTCCTTCTGTATGTGTATTTTTCTTGGTATTTCAAAGTGGAGAGCGTAAGGGTACCTCTAGTCATGCCTGATTAGTGTGCTTTAATAAAGGAACATAGGCCAAAGAAAATGCCGAAAGTGAAGCAGGAAGAATTGTGGAGGGGGAAGCAAGGGAGAAAAAACAAAAGAAAAAGTACCACTGTGAGACTTTTCCATTTCCTGGCTAAGGACTTGGTGCAGTTGTTCTACATTTATTAATGGCGGTTGCATCTAACCTGGAGAAAACAAAGAAGACAGCAATGTCTAAGGGCTGCTGACTAAAGGCACTTACACTCCCTGTTAGCCCACGTACCTTAAACCTTAGCTGGATGTAATCTACTCTGCTTCATGGATCCTTACAGTCAGCAGATGACCTTGTAAAGTAGAAGACCTGACCTGCCTGCTGTAGCAGGAGTACTTGTTAGGCCTTGCAACATTCATTCAGAGGGCCTTTTGTTGGTTATAAAGATAGATACATTTCCATCTCTGTCCTTTATCTAAAGCAAGGAACACAAAGCAGAGACACATATACATATATATGCAACAGTAAAATGCAGTAGATATTGGAGAGGTCAGATGAACTCCATCGGGAGGTCAGATGCTCCATTAAAGGCTTGAAGAAAGATTGGATTTTCTAAGATTGAGGAAAGAGAGTATTAGATATAATAAACATTTTGAGCAGAGGCACAGAGACAGAAAAGCAGAAAGTTATGTCCAAAGTACAGTGAGTACTGAGTTTACTGGGCTTGTGTAAGAAAATAATGGGAACTAAGATTAGAAAGGTAGAGTAGGACCAGCTGATGAAAGGCCTTGAGTGCCTAGCTGTGGTGCTTAAAAATGATTTTGAGCCTATAAGTTACGAGTAAAACAGTGTTTGGGAAAGAATTAACTATGATCTGAGGTCCAGGTGGCTTAGGGAGAAAGAAGAAAGATGGGGAGACTGTTGTACTTTAGGTGTAAGAAAAAAGGGGAGGGGAGGGGGTAGGGGTGTCTTTCAAGAGAGCACTATGGAAATAGAGAGGAAGAGGCAGATAAAAGAGAGAATGCAAAGGGCAAGATAACAAATTGGTTATAGAAAAAAAGAGAAAGGAAGTAGTTGAATGCTGCCCCCAAGGTTCCAAATCTGGAAAAATAGAAAAGTAAGGAAGAAGAAAAATAAAAGTGGTTTAGTTTGGAGCATAATTAGCTTGAGGGCTGACATTTTAAATCCTCCAGTAGGGAGTTCATGACTGAAACTTAAGATGAGTGATAGTTATTGACCAACACTCAAGGTTTATTTATATAAACAGTCAAGAAAACCAAGGGAATAGAGGTATACAATAAAGGAGAAAAGTGAATAAACTAATTTCTGCCACTTAAGTATTCAACTTTGAGCATGTCATTTAATTTCTGTGCTTCAGCTTCCTCATTTTTAAGTGAGGATAATAAATCTAGCCCTGCCCGCCTCTGAGCAGCATTCTGATGAACAAAGGAGATAATGGATGTGAAAGCACTTTGTAGACTGTACAGCACTGTGCAGCTCCAAGTTGTTTTTAGTGCAAGATAAACCATAACATTTTGAAGAATAGTATATAGATTCTGAAAAAGAAACAAAAGACAGCTGCATAAGGTTGCCAAAGTAGTGCTCAGGTAAACTCTATAGAGTGTTTCTGGGAAAGGAGATACAGTTGTATGATCACTAAATTAAATAGGAGCTCAAGGGAGGTAAGAACTAAGAATTTATCATCAGATTTGGTGATGAAGAGAGAGATTTTAGGAGAGTGATCTGTGAGGAAGCCAAGATTATAAGGAGTTACTATAGTGAGTGGGTGGTGAGGAAGTACAAGCTGTAAGGGTGGATTACAGTTTTCAGATATTTGTCTGAGAAAGGAAAGAGATAGGAAGACCATAATTTAAGGGGAGAATTTTTCTTAGACTTGAGTGAGATGAACAAACTGTATAGAAAGCTGTAATTAAAATAGATCAAATAATGCTTACTGAATGCTTATTGCATACCTTGTGTGGGTGGCTAGTGTTAGAAAAGAAAATCATCCCATTCTCTTGTTGAGAAGAGCATGAGAAAAACTCAAGTAGAGAACCCTGCGTGGGAGTGGACAAGTTCAGGTGAACGGTCATTGAAGAAGTTCCTGCCAATGGCCTTGATATTTTCAGCAAAAATGTGAGAAGGAAGTGCAGGGTAGGATTGGTGTCTTGAGAAATGTGCGAAAGTCTTTTAAACACTTCTGAGTCACCAACTGACTACATATGAGCCAGAGAATCTAATGTTCATTGATATATTTATTTTATTTTATTTTTGTTAAAATAGAGACAGTCTCACTTTGTTGCCCAGGCTGATCTTGAACTCCTGGCTTCAAGCAGTCCTCTCACCTTGGCCTCCCAAAGTGCTGGGATTACAGGCATGAGCCACTGCACCTGGCCATTGCCATATATTGAGTTGATAGGAATGGCATAGAGACAAAGATTATTTTGATTTTTTTTTTACACCACCTTATTTTCTTCTACTTCCATAGTTGCTTTTGTATTCAACTATTAAGTAAAATATTACTTGGACATTTTCCTCTGCTTTTATCCACAATTGAATATTTTGGAGATGATCATTTTTAAGTTATAGGAAAAATGTACTTTAAAAAAAAAATTTTTTTACTAAAATATTTTGTTTACAGGTAACCAGATCCAGTAGTTACACCAGAAAGTCCCAGTTCCAGGTGGAAGAGGAGGACATTGAAAAGCTAGAGATCAGGTATGTGCCTTGGGGTTTTACAGAATTGCTTTTTTGTGTACCAAAAGAAAATCCTAAATTCAATCAAAAAAGGTAAACCAACTTTAATAGAATTCTCTATAGCAGGTTGGTTGATGAAACTTAGAGGAGTATGCATCTAATTTAAACCCAGATTATCCTCCAAAATCTGATTTGTTTGCAGAAATACTCAAGGTGTATTTATTTTATAAACAAAGATGATCTAATTTTCATCTGTTTTATTTTTAATTTTTCCCAAATTGTTCCTTACATTTCTGGATTATAGTGTAATGAATGGAAAGGAAGTTGTATCTCAGACAATTTAGAAATAATTTTTTTATTCTTCTTAACATATCTGCTGTCTAACAGAAATTTCAGTGAGGTAAGAAGATAATTCAGCAGGTGCATGTGTTTGAAGTTTGTGCTGTTTCCTAGGTCTTAAATATCTATGCCCTTTGGGAAGGAAAAATCTTTTAAATGCATGTGTAGGTGTGATGTTAACAGTGTGTTCATCTAGATGGTATATTAATCATGTGTTTGGAGTGATCAGGTAATGTATTTTTCTAATTTTTCTATATATATTAATTGGTGGTGATCTAGAGGAAACTGTAGTATTGCGTTGGTTTCTTTTTGTAGTTTCTTTCTGTAGTCCTTATTGCTATAGGTTAAAATAAAGCCTTGACTTTCAAACTAAGACAGTTTAAAAGTGTAGACTATTTAAAATTACTTTCTGTGCTTTTTAAATAAAAGCTGCTGTGTAGTATTTTGCTTCTCTAGTCTGGATAGTGAGGTATGTATATGGTGGTGCTAACATCTTTTAAGCATGTAAAATTAATGCTATAATACAGATCAAAGTAATTTGAAGCTGTTTTGTGATGTGCACTCTCTTAAACATTGTTTGCAAAACATAAAGCCAGTTTTCAATTTTCAGGATCGACTTGTGGAACAATGGAAACCTGGTCCAAGATGTTTTCCTAGGTGAGATTAAGGTTCCTGTGAACGTATTAAGAACTGATTCCTCTCATCAAGCCTGGTAAGAGCCCAGCATTTTAGTGAACTCCATAGTTTAGTTCTCTTTAATACAGTATATATATGCAAATAAATGCTTACTCTGAACATATTTTAAATTTTGCTGCATAATAAGCCAGATGTCATTAATATTGATATGTTCATTAATTCATTGTCGTAGAAGTACATTGTACGTTTTATGACTTGACCTGTGGTACTGAGATAAAAGAACTGAATCGTCTAGGAATATTTTTCTGTTCAGAAGTGAAGACTTAAGGAGAAAAATGGGAAACATTTAAAACATTACATAAAAGTTGTTCATGTAAGAAAATGCTAGGTCACAAATCAGTATCTGCATTTCAGAAGTTTTATTAGTGGTCATAGGAGCTGTGGATATTTGAAAGCAAAGGATTTTATTTAGGGAACTCAGTTGTTTATGGGAACTAACCACTGTTCTTCCTTCACCACACCCCATTGAAATGTACTGTAGATGGCCCTAATGTTACTTTTTGAATGTCTAAGATCTTATGTTGTTGAGCTGGCACTTGGTGTTCAATAATGACTACAATATTATTTTACTTTTTAATGACTAATAACATTAAACTGATGTTAAAATTAATGTTCACACATTAAATTGAGCTAGTTTCCTTAGCAGAATCAATGTGAAACTATTGTTTTTTTCTGTCTATAGCACTTAAAAGCTTGTGTATCCTTTCAGTATGTTGCCCAGCATCTCTCTTGCTAGATTTGGGTTTCAACTGGATGTAAATGAACATGCTTTTCTCATTTGTCTTTTAAGGAGCACTTTTTGGAACTCAGTTTCCGCTGCCTCAAAAAGGAATGTTTAGGTGTTTCTTATGGATATCAGTTTCATTCGTCCCCAAAAGAGCCTCTTCTGATTGGCCATCAGATATCTTCATTTTAGAGTCTTGTCCTGGAATAGTTATCACTTGTAGAATGATTTGGAGACTCTTAAAATTTTTACTTTATTTTTTGCCTCTCTCTCTAAGGCAGATCTAAGATTTATTGGTCTTTATGTTGGCATTTTGTGTATTATAGTTTGTAAAATGCATCCACAGAGGGGGAGAAAATCAAACATAGTCACTATGAAAAATTGATGAAGATTTGGGACCTGTCATCCTCCCACTACACCATGTCTTCCACTTTCCATCAAATAGCATACATTTTAAAATGAAAATTTCTGAGCTCAGTTTGTCAAGTTTTAAAAATTACGTGCCAGACCACTCAGTACAGAGGAGAAAAACGAGCTCTTGTGCCTCTGGGCCCCTCAAAATGAACTTGTAATGTGCCACATAATCTGTTTTTTAAGTAAGACTGTCTCTAGAGATGCCTTCCAAATTTGGCAAAACTTGGTGCAGCTTCCTTGGCAGTATGTAAGAACATTAACAAACTAATTTTATTTTTATGGATGTTTTTGGCCCATGATATTTTAAAGTAACCTGCCAGAAATATAAGTGCTAAAATTTATATAGCATGAAATAGAAACATCTGGTAATTCATATATACTTCCATAGTTGTAAGGAAATATAAAAATGTGAATGCCATTTCTTGTAAGTTGGAAATAAAACTCTTACCCTCCTCCATCAATTGTAGAGCTGTAGCATCCCCTTGTGGGGTTGTTGGTAACTGCATGAAAACTCAAGAAAAGACTTATTTACGCTCAGGATTTCAGGCAAATTCCTTCTAATGTTGATGGTAAGAGAGTAGGGAGGCCGAGACGGGCGGATCACGAGGTCAGGAGATCGAGACCATCCTGGCTAACACGGTGAAACTCCGTCTCTACTAAAAAATACAAAA